>NW_022196897.1:93476153-93519126 GCF_008632895.1 Mastomys coucha
AAGGTATTATTTGAGTCAAATAATGTGACAAAGATCAACATAAGATTAACCCTTCATATTCAAAAGTAATGCAAAATTTAAAATAGAAAGCTGATTATAATGAATCTTCAATGTTTGTACACAAATGAGTGTAAAGAAATATTTTCTCCATGCCCCTCCAGCCCTGCTCTGCCCTGCTCTCTTGCTCTTGAGATTAAGCTGTCTTCCCTAGTGGACAGGGAGCCAGATGGAGAGTGTGCTGCCACCTAGCGACCTCTGTCTTCACCAAGTCTGTCTGGTAGCTTGTTTATTTTTTAGGCTTCAACAACTCACATAAACCTATTTGTTACAGACAGGATCTCTGTGCTCTTGCCCTTTGTCAAATTGACCTGCTTTTTCTTCCTAATGTTATTTTTGTGGAATGCTTTCATTTGTGAGGCAGCTGAACCAGAACCAATTACGTTGTGTTGTAAAGAACCAAAATGAAAAGCCACAGCAGCTTCCCTAACCTACAGTTCCTTGAGTCCTGCTGAGCCCTTGGTGAGAAATAGAGAGGACTCAGGCCGCGAAGGGGCAGCCAAGGCAGTATTCAGCCGACTCCAGGGAGCAGAGCTTCTGGTCTCTGGTTATGTGTCTTTTATCTGGTTCACTGGTGAGGAAGGGAAAGAAGCAGTTTTATCTTAGGCTCTAGTAAAGACCAGAGGCAAAGATAGGAGCAGTGCAAGCCCATGTGCAGGCTGGGTTCGTCAATTTACCTTTTCACTGAGAGCTTGAAGCTGTATCGGTTAGGAAATGTGTCTTACATCTAGTGAACCTATTTTTCAGTTCATGAAGGAAAGCCTGGGACAGAGAAACAGACTTCAAACTCCATTTCACTACTCTAAACGTAAAATGTGGGCAAATGATTTCAACTCTGTCTCAACTAATCCTACTTTAAATTGAGAATAGTAGTGATTTTTAAGATGAATGGGTAGTTTGCATAGGATAGTAGATGTGAAATGGAATATAATTTGACATTTACTGTATAATTTGATGGAAGCAGTTCCATGTTCCTAAGGTACTGTGTGCTACACGGAAAGGTCAGGGCTGAGGAACCCAGAGAATCCAGGAAGTTTACCAACAAAGTAGAAAGGATTTATGATTGCCATTCCTGAGAAAGAGTTCAGGATGTAAGTGGACAAATTAGAAAATATCAGCCAATAATTTAGAGCCTATTTTGGGTTATTCACAGCTAACATGGTTGACTAAGAATCAATAAATCTGACTGTAAGCTCTTATCAATAAGAGCTGGCTTTTACTTGAGCAAATCTTTTATATATTTATTTGTATATCCAAACAGGCAGAACATCTTGTTCAATTTTACCTTTCTGCAGAGAGTAAGATTCCAAACGTCTTTGTCTCTGTGATTTTTAAATTTCAGCACACCTTTTAGAGCAACACATCCCTTTAGGTCCCTCTGAAGTTAAGTTTCCATGAATTGGGTCTTCTTGCCATAAAACCAGCTTTGCCAAAACAAATATCCTCCTTACATTGCTCAACAAAAAAAGTAAATTCTATAGGGTTTTGTTTAGTTACAATATAGAGAGTCGGGCTGGTGAGATGGGTCAGTGGGTAAGAGCACAGACTGCTCTTCCAAAGGTCATGAGTTCAAATCCCAGCAATCACATGGTGGCTCACAAACACCCATCATGAAATCTGACACTCTCTTCTGGTGCGACTAAAGACAGGCACACAATTGCTCTGTAGTACAGCTTAAGGTCTGGGATGGTGATTCTACCAGAGGTTCTTTTATTGTTGAGGATAGTTTTTGCTATCTGAGAATTTTGTTATTCCAAATGAATTAGCAAATTGCTCTTTCTAAGTCTGTGAAGAATTGAGTTGGAATTTTAATGGGGATTGCATTGAATCTGTAGATTGCTTTTGGCAAGATGGTCATTTTTACTGTATTAATCCTGCCAATCCATGAGCATGGGAGATCTTTCCATCTTCTGAGATCTTCTTCAATTTCCTTCTTTAGAGACTTGAAGTTCTTGTCATACAGATCTTTTACTTGCTTAGTTAAAGTCACACCAAGGTATTTTATATTATATGTGACTATTGTAAAGGGTGTTGTTTCCCTAATTTCTTTCTTTGTGTAGAGGAAGGCCACTGATTTTCTTGAGGTAATTTTATATCCAGGTACTTTGCTGAAGTTGTTTATCAGGTTTGGGTGCTCTCTGATGGAATTTTTGGGGTCACTTAAATATACTATCATATCATCAGCAAGTAGTGATAATTTGACTTCTTCCTTTCCAATTTGTATCCCTTTGATTTCCCTTTGTTGTTTAATTGCTCTGGCTAGGACTTCAAGCATAATATTGAATAGGTAGGGAGAGAAAGGGCAGCCTAGTCTAGTCCCTGATTTTAGTGGGATTGCTTCAAGTTTCTCTCCATTTAGTTTGAAATTGGCTACTAGTTTGCTAAACTGCATGGTATTGGTACAGTGACAGGAAGGTGGATCAATGGAATAGAATTGAAGACCTAGAAATTAACCCACACACCTATGGTCACTTGATCTTTGACAAAGGAGCTAAAACCATCCAGTGGAAAAGACAGCATTTTCAACAAATGGTGTTGGCTCAACTGACAGCATGTAGAAGAATTGATCCATTTCTATCTCCTTGTACAAAGCTCAAGTCCAAGTGGATCAAGGACCTCCACATAACCCAGATACACTGAAAGTAATAGAAAAGAAATTGAGGAAGAGCCTAGAGCACATAGGCGCAGGAGAAAATTTCCTGAAGAGAAGACCAATAGCTTATACTCTAAAATCAAGAATTGACAAATGGGATCTCATAAAATCACAAAGCTTCTGTAAGGCAAACGACACAGTTAATAGGACAAATGGCAACCAACAGATTAGGAAAAGATCTTTACCAATCTGATATCTGATAGAGGACTAATATCCAATATGTACAAAGAACTCAAGAAGTTAGACTCCAGAGAACCAAATAACCCTATTTAAAATGGGGTACAGAGCTAAACAAGGACTTCTCAACTGAGGAACACTGAATGGCTGAGAAGCACCTAAAGAAATGATCAACATCCTTAGTCATCAGGGAAATGCAAATCAAAACAACCCCGAGATTCCACCTCACACCTCTCAGAATAGCTAAGATCAAAAACTCAGGTGACAGCAGATGCTGGTGAGGTTGTGGAGAAAGAGGAATACTCCTTCATTGCTGGTGGGATTGCAAGCTGGTACAACCACTCTGGAAATCAGTTTGGCGGTTTCTTAGGAAATTGGACAGAGTACTACCAGAGGACCCAGCTGTACCACTCCTGGGCATATACCCAGAAGATGCTCTAACATTTAATAAGGACACATGCTCCACTATGTTCATAGCAGCCTTATTTATAATAACCAGAAGCTGGAAACAACCCAGATGTCCCTCAATAGAAGAATGGATACAGAAAATGTTGTACATCTAAACAATGGAGTACTACTCAGCTATTAAAAACAATGAATTTATGAAGTTCTTGGGGAAATGGATAGATCTGGAGAATATCATCCTGAGTGAAGTAACCCAATTACAAAAGAACTCACATGGTATGCACTCTCTGATAAGTGGATATTAGCCCAGAAACTCAGAATACCCAAAACACAATCCACAAACCACATGGAACTCAAGAAAAGGAAGACCAAAGTGTGGATACTTCGTTCCTTCTTAAGAGGGGGCATAAAATACCCAAGGAAGGAGTTGCAGAGACAAAGTATGGAGCAGAAACTGAAGGAAGGACAATCCAGAGACTGCTCCACCTGGGAATCCTTCCCATATTCATCAAATCCAGACACTATTGTGGATGCCAGCAAGTACTGGCTGACAGTGCCATGCCCACTCATCTACTCCAGTTAAATCCATAATATTGGGGGTAAAAGCCTGATTAAGGATAAGAGGCATTAAGGATCCAAAAGGATTTCTGTGCCTCCTGAATATTCAGACAGTCGCTGGTATCTCCTAACTCAGACATGTTCCAGATTAGTCTTTCCAATCATCAACACGCCCTCTTATTTAGGCATAGAGGTACCCTAAGAAATGATTCGTAATGGCTAAGACTGGGCATTGTTTCCTGGCCAACACAATGTTCCAAAATATCTAATTTAATTCCAAGCTGTCCTTAGCTTGGAATTTCTCTCAAGGAATCTGCCTTATCAGATAGAATGTCCTCGGAGTTAGCGACAGAGGTCAGGCACCATTGCTTACTGTTAACATAGTTAGAATTCTCAGGGCAGTCCCACAAAAGACAGAACTGTTTTACATACTAGAAAGTAATGGAAGGACTTCCCTCACTCAAGGACATTAGCTAGACCTGTTAGATCAGATAGGAGCTTCCTGGTGCTTGCCTCCAGCAGAACCAGAGAATTAGCATAGGCATACCAAAATAGCCCCAGCAGGGAGGGCTCCACTGCTCTTCTGCCTGCTTCACACCTGGCTACCTGATCCTACTGACCTTGATGTGGTGGTCACTTGCCTACCTAACCTCAGTCTTGCACCCTGATCCTATTGACCTTGCTGTAACCCTCACCCGCCTACATGACTCATATAGCCCTGCTTGCTATATGCTATTTAAGCCTGAATTTCACCTTGTACAAATACATTCAGATTCAGTACACTCTTGTGTCGAGTTTGTTTGTCATCCACCAATTTATTGCCCACCTGACCAGAACTCTCATCCCGCGGAAATTGGGGTTCCTGCAATGAACCCAGTCCATGGCATGGCAGGAGCCTGATACAGCTGTCTCCTTAGAGGCTCTGACAGTACCTGACTAATACAGAAGTAGAGGCTCACAGCCATCCATTGGACTGAGCACAGGGTCCTCAATGAAGGAGCTAGAGGAAGGACCCAAGGAGCTGAAGGGTTCGCAGCCCCTTAGGACAAACAACAACATGAACTAACTAGTACCCTCAGACCTCCTAGGGACTTAACCACCAACCAAAGAATACACATGGTGGCACTAATAGCTCCAACAGCATATGTATAGCAGAGGATGTCCTAGTCGGTCATCAATGGGAGGAGAGGCCTTTGGTCCTATAAATGTGCTATTCCCCAGTGTAGGGGAATGCCAGGGCTAGGAAGTGGGAGAGGGTGGATTGGTGAGCAGGGAGAGGGGAGAGGGAACAGGCTATTTTATTTTATTTTATTTTTTTGGAGGGGAAACCTAGATAGGAAATATCATATGACACGTAAATAAAGAAAATATCTAATAAAAAAGTAAAGACAACTACAATGTACTGATTCATAATAATAAATAAATCTTTGGGCTGGAGCAAGCAGGGACTGAGTGAGCGGGGTCTACTGGAGCAAGCAGGGCTGACCAGAGCGAGTGGGGTTGACCAGGGGGAGCAGAGGCCTTAAAGTCAATCCCCAACAACCAGATGAAGGCTCACAACTATCTGTACAACTACAGTGTGTACTCATATACATAAAATAAATAAGTAAATCTTAAAAAGAACAATATGGAGAGTCTGCAATTTCAGAAGCCATCTAGACCTTCTCAGATCTAGTTACTATTTTAGAAGTTTTCCTTTTCCTGCACATATTTTATAGAGAAAACTGGACAGGGAAGAATTATGGAAAATGATGTGGATAGCATATGGAGAAGTAAAAGATTCTTGATTAGGGAATAGGTTAAAATTGAACATTCATCCTTTCTGTGATCTTCCATATTTGCTGTGTATTCCTTGGCTTCTCTTTCATTCACACTCTCCTAGAACTGCTCATGCTTCGATGGATCCTTTGAATGTTTTTCTACCTACTTTGGTTTAGAGTTTGGAGTGATGAGACTTGGCTTCAAACTACAAGTGTGTTACATATTGAATACATATTACACAGAGAACCATACTCCTTCTTGATTGTCTCTTTTTCTATTTACATAACAAGCTTAATTCTAGCTACTTGGAGTGGCATGCTGGGCTGAATAAAACTTAGGGATTAACACAAGCCAGAAGCACACATAGCATTTCCTGGAGAAGTCATTTAGTCTTTGGTACTTCCTCTTGCAAGTGATCCCAGTTATTGTCTAGATGATGCTCTCAGACCTTTTGCTCTTGCCCTTTTAGGGAATTAAGTACAATTGTGGTAAACAGTCACTCATGGCTTTAGTACAGAAGAACCTGCTTGCTGAATCTGTTTGGATTTCTGTGGGTGTCTTTGTAAGGAGGCATTTTAGCAGGATACTACTTGAGTTAAATGGTCTCCTGAATGCTGTCTTGTTCAATTGTGCCCTAGTGTGGTCGACATTATTTAGGAAAGGTAAAAAAAAAAAAAAGGCTGTTGGACATGAGGAAAACTAATCTACAATGGACTGTAATTTTCTATTTTATCAGACTGATGCAGCTTTAAAATATCGTTCAGTTGAGCTGCAAATGTGATTGTGTACAAGGGTAGAGTGCTATTGCAGAAGACTCATGTTCAGTTCCCTCATACATGGGATTGGGATGGGGTTCATATCAACCTGTAATTTCACCTCCAGGGGATACAATACTTTCTCCTGGAATCTATGGTATCTTCACTCATGAACAAACACGTATCTACACACCTGTACACATAACTAAAATGAAATACATCTTGAAAAAAAAGTACTTTAGTGGAGCAAAGCATACTATTAGAAGTATAGTTATTAGAAAGCAAATCATATTATTAGAAGATAGTTGCAATATAGTAATGGAAACATACAGCCACAAAGAGAGAGAGAGTGAGGTAGGGGGAGACAGAGACAGAATATTATGTATTAATGGGCTTAAATGAACAGGATGCCCATTTATGCCATTTTAAAGTTATAAAGCAGAACACAAAATTTAAAAACAGAAAATCAAATAAGTGTTTTCAAATAATATAGTGCAATGTTACAACCCCAAGACAGCTTATATTTATATGTTAGAGTGCTTTGCTCAAATAATAAAGGTTTTTATAAATGCAAAAGCATATTTTAGGCTCAGCCTTTAAATGCACAGAGAAAAATAGCTTGCAGTGAATTATCACAGTGTGCTAAATGTTTGTGTCTCAGCTGAAATCTCCCTGCTGAAAATCTGCTCAAAATAAGGTGGAAATTTGTGAAGAGAATCATGTCATGAGTATAGAACCCTCCTATAGGGAAATAGTGGCTTTATAAGAGACCCACTGTCCCCTTACTCTTTCTTCATAGCAATAGGATAACTGGCAAAAACTAAAAAATAATCCCTCATCAAACAGCAAGTCTGTCCACATTTGACCTTGGACTTCACACTTTCCAGTTAATTTTATATCTTTATAAACTCTCACCTTTAAGTTCATAGAATCCTTTTAGTGGAATGAATAATACTTTCATTTAAGGATATTCTGCTTTCAGAATCTTTTATAAATTTCAAGAGTCCATAACAAGATCGGTATATGAAGGCAAGGGAGCATCTACTAGTAATAGTCTCTGGTGACTGTCTTGGAAAGGAGCAAAGGATATCTCACACTATGGAACATCAATGTCAGGTCACTCTTAAAGAGCTCTTGAGATTCATTTCTGATTACAAAGTGCCCTATTTTTGAAATACCAACTCAAAGGCTACTCTAGTATGAAAGACCTGAGCAGTCCTATCACATGTAGGTAAGTGATCAAGTCATTGCTAGGTGGAGGACAGCCTACAACACTGGATCTTGTTTTGAGTCACAGAAAAAGTTATACCAAATGCTGCCCCATTCAGATTTATTTATCTTAGTGTTTGGAGGAAGTAGTGAAATCAGATGGTGCAAAAGTACTAAAAACATTCTACAACTTGTTCAGGTGACTTTTAACTTCTCAAAATTCAGTTTATGGTAAAAGAATTGTCATTGAATGTCTTCCTAGTGCATTAGAGCAGAGAGATACACACAAGTGGCATTGTGTAACAGAGAGACTACTTCAGTTCTGTGTCCTTGTGACTCTAAAGAACACCACTTGGAACAGCCCTGGGAGGAGAGCTCTGCTTGAAGTTGTGCATACTGCTTTCCATCACCATTAACTAAGATGAATCTTATAGCTGGCTGATCTTTAAGTTACCATATTGTTTATATAACATTAAAATCTATAACTACTTCTGTTTCCAAAGTTAATTCCATGTAAGAGGTATTAACCATGAATTTTTAATTTCCACAACATTCATGACTTTTCATATCCCCCAACCTAACTGAAAAGCATACAAGCACATACCATGGCATCCATATCTGTAACAGAAGGAAACATGGTTTATCATAATTCAAACCTATTGTTTATAATCATCTGATTTAATGTCATAATTTTCTAATGATTTACTGATAAGCTGTTCATTTTGCATGCTATTTTTAAAAAAATTGAAATTCAAAATTTTTGCCTAAAATACAAAAGATAATATTCCTTTTTTTGATAGAGATCATCAGTGTGTTTTATTGTTGCTGTTCCCTGTTGTTCTGGGTCTGGTAAAGTATTTGATAAAAAAGACATATTCCAAATACTGTACCTGACAACATAAAGATAGACCATTCATATGATCAATAAAGCTGCCTGGCCTTCAAGAATTGCAG
Organism: Mastomys coucha; assembly: GCF_008632895.1. NCBI lineage: Eukaryota > Metazoa > Chordata > Mammalia > Rodentia > Muridae > Mastomys > Mastomys coucha. The sequence goes on from NW_022196897.1 coordinate 93,484,683, forward strand.
CCCAATTAGGGAGACTTAATTTTCCACTTCTGTTCAAACAGTTTAATCTCTATAAACTGATTGTATATTATCAAGGATTATTTCAAAATAGTTGCATTGAGAGCTAAGTATCTATTGTTAATTTTCCTAAGTTAAAATGGAGAGAACTAGCTATATACAGTACTACATTCTGGAATCAAAGTGTTTTGGAGGCTGAGAAAAGAGGGTTTGTGTTTACAAATGATGGACTACAGAATGATTTTTCAGTGTGGACATTTTTGGGCTATTTTCTCCATCTCAGAAAAGCAATGGAAACTACTACTCAGTGGTTTAAAAATATCCAAAATTATCTCATTATTAGATTGAATGGAGCCAGTGCTTCATAAGTCCATAAGAGATAAGGGACTATTGGAGTTATTGCCTTATGGGGTTTCACTAGTGAAGTGTTTCTGGGGAGAAAGTTCTGGATAAGGCTAGGTAGTACAGGGGCATCACCCTTCTTAAAAGTTTGATAGAAGAACTTTTGTCATAGCTCAGAAACCATGTTGGCAGAAATCTGACCATTATAAGAGTCTCTTCAAGGTCTTTTGATCCAGGGCAATACAAAAACCTAGGTCAGAGTTCTGTTTCTCCTGGGTATGTTGGTAAGACTCCGTAGGCTTTGGGCAGTTTAAATGTCTTACATCAAGTCTTGCTGGCCCAAAGCCTTCCTGTGCCTTATATTCTGATGCTGGTGCCCAGCTTCTGACTAGTTTCTAGTAATAAGAAACAATTTGTACCTCATATCTAAATTTAAGCTTAATTTTTCATCTTCAGATTCCTATATGATCTGATAATACTAAAGTATAGTATAATCAAATACATTCTTCTAAGGTAGAAAGTCTACTCACTATCACACTTGAATTAAGTCATATTTTGTGAAACTTGCTCCCTGAAGTCTATGTTGTTTTCCAGAATATTTACAATGCTGGCTCCGTGATTCCTCCTTTACAATCTATTTTGTAGAAGACTTGTTTTAATGTGCTTTTTGGTAATACCTTCCAAAACATTATGTAGATATACTCCTTAACAGCCAAACTACTGCCCCTTTATCCTTCAGAGCTATCAGTATTGATCAATTCATGGTTCCTGTGGAACAGACAAGTTACAGAGAAAAAATCCCAGGGTGACTTGCTTGAGTTCTACAGCTCTCCATTGGCTATGAATAGTTACTTCAGATGCTGCCTTAAGCAGTGTAAAGCTAGAATTTACATGCCATCAATATCAGTCTGTTTTCCTCCTTCCCCTGAGAAAGCATAAGGAGAAGTGTATGACAAAGAAAGTAGAAGAATGTAGGATGCCGTCCCGCAGCTCCTACTTGCGTGGGGTTCCACGAACCGAGGATTTGGAAACCTGTAATGGGTGATAGAGAAAAGAGACAGACGCCAGGAGAATGGGTCTCATCAAGGCGCAACTTTACTTAGTGAACACGGAATATATATATACTTAGATAAGCACAGGCATGCATTTTACATTCAGGTGAGAACAGACATTCGGCAGGATCAAAGCTAAAACTCTAACACAAAGGATTCCAGGACGGGATAGAGAGATCAAAGGTTCACGGCTTCCTAGGGACCTGGTATCTGGTCCTTGAGTCATTTACATAGGCTCCAAACCCCCAGCGAGCTAAGTCTCTGGTTTCGGTTTTGAGTTCTTCCAAGAACACAGCAGGGCCACCACAGAAGAAGTAGAAGAAAGTAGAAGAAAGTAGAGAAGTAGGAAAAGAAAGGGGTGATTTTAAGGAGTTACATTTTCATTGTATAGATATAGAGCCTGGGCGCCAAGAGTTATAGTCAGTTAGGCTAGAGAAACAGTAGTTAAAACTCTGGACTAAGTGTGTCTAAGGCAGGGGAAGATCAATATCCAATCTTGAAAATAACCAAGTAGAAAAAAAATGTTCTAATTCAACCTTATATGGTTATTTTATTTTTCTATTCAGGCCTCTGATGGATTGAAAAGGAGCCATTCATGCATGGAGGGCAGTCTTCTTCTGTTCTTCAGTTACTTATTTAAACATTCATGTCATCCACAAATACACTCATAAGCACACTCAGAATAACATAATGTAACCAAAATCTGGACCCCTGTGGCTTAGTTAAGTTCAATGTCAATAATAAATCATTAATCTTAATCCATTTTTTTTTTTGTGGTGTTAGGAATCAGGCATGGTTCATGCACTCTGTAATAGGCCAGATACCTACCAGTGCACTAAATTCCCATTTAATTTGGGGATCAAAAGTGGATATTTTCACTATCATAATCATTAATTTTGAGGTCATCTATATGGATATTTTAATGGTTAAATATTGACTGTCAGCTTGACAGGATTTAGAATTATCTAGAAGACAAACCTTTGGGTATGCCAATGTTTGAATCTGTAGACTAAATTAGCTGAAGTGGAAACACCTACCCCGAATGTAGCAATGTAGAAAGCACATATCCACAGGCTTTGATCCTCAGCTCAGTAAAAAGGACAGAGTAAGCTGGGCACAAACATGTGAGGACTTCTGATTCCTAACTGTGGTTGTCATGTGATCATCTACCTCCCTCTTTCTGCTTGTGCTAGCACCAAGTTGGACTGTACTCTCAAACTGTGAGCCAGAATCATACCTTCTTCCTTCAAGTTGCTAGAGTCAGGAATTTCCCCACAGTGACAAGGAAAGTAGTGAATACTAATATATAGGGCCTGAAGAAGCAACCTTTACTGCTGAGTTTTAAAGAAATGAGAGCCAAAAGAGAAGAGATTCTTTTGCTGTTTATGTTTGGGGGTAAATGTTTTCTGTAGCTATTTTCTGTTGGCACCCTGCTGCCTGCCTTATGCGACTTCCCCTCCACCTACAGCCTCTACCTCTGCCCTTTCCATGGCTCAGCCTTGTCACAATTCTGTTTTTCTACCCTCTTTGCTGCAAACAAATTCCACCGTGTCCTATAATAGATCTGAGGGCAGCTGTCCTCTCTTATGTACTTACTGTGTGCAATATTTTACATACATTAACATGTTAAAGCCTTACAACAGCCTCAAGAGGGATGATGGTGCTTATTTTGCAGAGACAGTAATCAAAAGGCTTAGGAATTTCACCTCAGGCCACATAGCTATTAAACAATATCTTCACAATTCAATCCTACTTACATCAGATGCCAAAGTCTGTGCACATTCTAATTATGCACTGTGCTCTCTACCCCCTACCTCACCAGATTGTTTCATGAAAGACTGAGTAGCTGGCTCAAATGGAAATTTTCATCTCTGATTCAGTCTGGTATCTCTACATAGATCCAAACTCAGTGATCTTTTCCAAGCATTGGCACAAACAGAAGGACTGAAAATCCTATGTGATTTCTCTCGAAGCAATTAAGGGCCTGCATTCTGTGTTATGCCAGTCACTGTTCACTATTCATCATCAGAAACTCTCAGACACACTGAAGGTCACGATTGAAAACACAGTTATTTTAAGAGATGGCATTGTTCTCAAAAGCCACAGTAGGACCATTGCCTAGTGATTTAAGCTCAGATCTATATTCAGAGATGAATTCTTCTTTCAGCTCCAATGACGCAGGTTTGTTAGTTGGGGTGTGAGTAGGAGGTGGGGAGATAAGGGGGGGTGAATATTCATTCTTATCCATCTCCTGTTTCTGATTGTTGATTATTTCCCCCGTACTTTGCAAACTCAAACTCCTTGCTTTATTTAGACTAGCAGGCCCATGTCATTTAATTTACCATAGAAAATAGTTTTCAATTTAAGGAAAATTGAAAAATGGACAGCACTTGCATAATAAAAGCTTTTGTGAAAGATACAAGATTTTCTTTGAGATATCTTTCCTGCTAAATTTGTTGGAGAGATTTGTTTTTAAGATAACCTCTGCTCTCCTTTAATCTTCTTTTGCTCCAGCATATGTCTTCTACTCCTTAAACTAATCATGGTTAAAGATCTAAAGATCTGGAGCATTGAGGCATATGAGTAGAGAGATATATTATAGAGAGGATGTAGATGCTATCTTGTGTGGTAGATTGACTTGCTTGTCTTATTTCCCTCATTATAGAAATGTATATTTATATGTTCATCCTTTTTCTCTTTCTAGGCACCATGCTTACACATATTGTCTTTGGGGTTGCTTCAGTGGTTTGTTTAGCCAATTGTATTTTTGTTAGGTGTGTCATGAGTAAGCTTGTCTTCTTGCAAATGTACTATCTTCATGTGCAACACACCCCATCTAAGAACAAAAGGACACAGCTATGAGGCCTTCAATCATGTATAGCTTGAGTTGAAATCCCAGTAGACTTAGCTTGTTTTGCCTGGATCACATCCTTATGCATACAGGCAAGAGGCCTATGATTTATTTCAGTTATATACTCAACAAATAAGTCATTGCTGGTTTTTATAAGGCCTTGAAGTTTCAGGTCCTTGTTATACCACATTTTGTATCTCTCCCTCATGCTCTCCCTAACGATCTCCCTTACTCTCTCCATCTCCCTCTCTACCCCCTTGCCTGTATGTGAGTGTGTGTGCATGTGCACACCTATGTGTGTGTGAAAGTTACTGGAAGTTCCCATGAAAGGAAACAAGGAATATGCTCACAAACAGGTAACTTGTATCCAACTTTAGCTTCTACATACATTCTAATGCCAACAGGGTGCTGGTATATCATGTTTTTTCTAATTTAAATTTTGTAAGACCTATGAAATGTAGTAGTCATTGCATTGAGCTCATTAAGATTCAGAAAGATTAGATTGTTTTCTTGTGTACCCATTGTTAGTAAGCCTTAGAGCCATATGTGAATCTGATTTGCAAAAAAAAAAAAATGTGTTTTGCTATATATTTTTCTTCCTTTTAGACTGCCACTTAGAGATCAATGTATGCATATTCTAAAACAAGAGAGACAAAGACTATAAACAGTGACATCTGTTAGGTGATTTTTGTTGTCATTTAGAGCATAGTCAATAATATTTCCTCCTTTTAAAAAATGAACTCTAATATTGAAAGATATTTGAGATCACTGGCTGTTGTTCAGATCTGAAGGATGTGACTCAACAAGGGGCCTGCACTGCTGCCTTCCTTTGACTAAGCATTACACTGTGGGATTCAGGCTTCCTGATTCTTTGATCATTTATTTTAGAAATCTTGTAATTGCAAATTCTTTCTCTTTCACTTTAGAATGCAAATATTCCTTTAATGCCTTATCTTTTTAACAGACAAGAAATGTCACTTTCAAGGCACAGGAAGCCATTTTTTTCCCAACAAAATCAATGCACATGGTGCCCCTATATCCTGGTCTCTGTGAGAGAGTTAAGGATTTCTTCATAAGCACTGGATATTACACATAGATGATCTTGTAAAACCGAGCAACCTTTCTTTGGAATACTTCAGTCATTTTCCCCAAGCTCTTAACAGATTCCTTATGTCTTCATAATGTCTTCCTTGTCTGCTAAACTCTGTGTAGTACAGTTGTTCATTTGACATGAATCAAAGAATGATTTATATCATTCAATAAATAATTACCAGGGCTTATATTCATGTTCAGAGCTAATCATTTATTGCCCACTTTATTTCATTTTTTTGGGGGGATTATGATTACATCATTTCTTTCTTACCTTTCCTCTATCTAAACTTTCCTTATACCCCTCTTTGCTCTCTTTCAGTTTCACTTTTCATACTCATTGGTTACTGATAATACATCACTCCTTTTTCTTTTGTTTCCTGCACTTTAAGGTATAGAGAGTTGGTTTGTAGACCACCTCATTATTTGAACCAGGCTTAAATGGCTAGACAAGGAGGCTATGGCCCAAACTAGGGCTTTCACTGCATAAGAAGATTTACTTCAAGGCTCTGTAGATGCTAGGCATTCTGAGTGATAACTTTGCTGTAAGCTTTTGAAGATGCCCAAAGACTTTTATTTAAAATAGTAGCAAGGGACTGAGTATATTTTTAATCAAAAAATGCATTGCCTGAAGCCTTGGCCTTTGGTCTCTTGCCTAAACTCTCTGCCATTTTTGCAGCTGTCACTATAACAAAATATTCTCCTTTTTTCCACAGGATGGCAGTACAAGTTAATGTGAAGCTCAGAAATACATCATTTTTCAAAATTCAGAATTGGCCTTCCAAGTCTGCTATTTGCACATCTTCCTGCAACCTCAGCCCCAAACATGCCTCACTTCTCCCTCTACAGAATCAAACAAAGACCATCTCTCCAGTTCAAAAGAGACCTTTATGAATAAAAATCCATACAACACAACAGCTTCATTAGAAAAGACCCACTGGCCATCCCAGGCCAGAGTCCAGCTGCCAATAAAACCACACATGCAGCTAACTCACAGTTTGTGACTGCTGTGTAGCTATATAAAGAACAGTGGTCAGTTGGACATTGTCAAGCCCCCTGATCTAATCACCAGTGATCAATAAAGCCATTGAAGTACAATTGTCTCATTGGCAGTGGTTTGGCTTAAATCCAACAAAGAAGGAAAGAGTCTTCTTGAATAGTCAGATGGAAAATTACTTAATCAGGGCATAGTGGCCTCCAACATATCCACTGTGGAGAGATGCAAAGCTATATTTGAGACATCTTTATTGATGAAAAAAAAAGAACAAGAAAAAGAGAGAAGTGATAAAGTCAATTGGAATCTTTCTTACACTAAGAAAACTAGCTACCCCTTGTAGACTTTAAGCAAAATCTAAGAATAAAGGATGTTTTTCCAAATCACAAAGTGGGATCTCTAATTCAAAAGTGCAGAGCTCAAAATGATATCACTTTTTTAATTTAAGAGACAATAATCTCCTATGTCAAGCATACATCAAATATAACATGTTTCTGGAAAATACAACCCCAGAATCTTTAAATTTCTTCAACTCTCACTTTCTAACACAGCTTTCAAAACTAGGGAAGAACCAAGAAAAAGGTGGTCTGTAATTATACATGTGTCCATTTTATATCTTTTATCTCTTTAAAGTTTATATTTACAGTTAGGAGTGTTTTAACTGCAAGTTTGCCTGTGTATCACATGTCTACAATGCCCATGGAGTTCAGAAGAGGGTATCAGATGTACTGAGACCGAGGTTACAGACAGTTGTAAGCCACTATGTGGGTGGCTATGAATCAAACTCAGGGTCCTCTGAGAGCAACCAGTGCGCTTAAACACTGAGCCATCTCTTTTCTTCAGGCTAAGTCTTTTTTCTTCTTTCTTTTCTTTCATACTGTCCTCTTAGCTGAAACAGGTCTTTTTGCTCATATCCCTTTGACCCTGATGTTGAAACTGAATTTTAAATAATTTAACTGCCAATGCTGCACCTTTTCTCTCTTCATCCACAGTCCAAAGTATAGGCTCATGACATTATCCTGTTACCTTTTACATATGCATCTATTAATATTAAGTCTTTTCTAATGAAGGATGAATAAAATTACATTAGAGAGCTTTACCAAAGTAGAGACAATGCTTCTAAACCTGCAACCAAGAAAAAGCTAAATGTTTATATGATACAAAACCGGCATCTAAATGTATTTAGCAACATTCTTAATGATAACAAAATCTTGGAAGTAATCTCATAAAGTTATTATACAACAACCTTTCTTTTAGGGAGAGAGAAGTAGAGGAAATAGAGGAGAAAATATGATGTTACATGATAGATTCAATTTTACTAATATTACTTTCCAAAGCTCACATACGTGTGTTTTCAGGCTTAAGCAAAATGATGCATTTTTGAATGCAACTGGAAAGGTTTAACAAAGAAAGCCTTTTCTGGTACCCATGGGGGGAAAATCAGTTTTCGACTGCTAGCACACACATCTAAAAGTTCAATGAACTTCAGTTAGTTGCTATGCCAACCAGCGGAAGACCTGTCCAGATATGAATTGATCACACGAATAAAATCTCCCCAAAGATGATGCTTGCTTGGGTTAAGGGTCCAGTCTTTGTAACAGCCCTTAACAAATCATACATCATTTGGCCTAGAACATATATTTGGGTTTGACTACCCGAGTTTCCTAAGTGTACTCCAAAATACACTTTTTCTCATCATAGGCAATAAAGACGATTCTTCTGGAGGAGATTACTTTTTCTGTTCTTTTTCTTTTTCTGGTGTATGTGTGTGTGTGTGTGTGTGTGTGTGTGTGTGTGTGTGTGTATGTGTGTTATTTTACCACCAAGAAAGTGCCACTTGTTTGAACTAGCAATAAAGTCCCAGGTGATTGATTTCAATATCACCTTAAATCAAAATTTAGACATTTTGATTCCAATATCACCTTGTTATACAAAGTTGAACCATTTATCCTCATTTACAAATGTCACAGCTACCTTGCCACTGATAGTGCTTTTAGTCAGTCTATCTATGTCTTTATTAAATGACTTTTGGGGGGATTTTTTTAATAGGAATTATCTGATGTTCATTGTTTGTTTTGTTTCCACTGCATAGAGTGAACTAATTTGAGACTAATTTTTTACTGCTCTGTTTTTTCTCTCTCTCTCTACAGTTCTAGCTATCCTAAGCATGCTACATAGACAATAAAACCTGACTAACACAATAGTTTCCAACAACTTCTAAGTGGGTAGATGAGAGAGAGAACAAAATGATTCAGATTTTTCTGTGTCTACTCTAATGTCTGTCTCCTTTAAAGTATAAACTGGATTGCCAGTTGTGGTGGCAGTCATTTGCTTGTTTAACCTTTTTGCAGGCACTTGGTATGTGACTAATCTCCAGAATCAAAATACATGAACATTTTCTGATAATTTTCTTGAGTTATTAAGTTTGTGTTTTGATTATGCCTTTTAATTCTTATGCCTCAAAGCACAAACTCATGAAACTGAATCCCTAAAAGTAGATTGTGCTGTCTCTGTGTGTGTGTCCATGTGTGTATGTGTGTGCATGTGTGCATATGTATTGTGACTTAGAAGTGATCTTATAATTCTCATTTTTACCTTGGTGTCATACTATATATTAGTTAGTCTTAACTTTCATCTCTTTGGAGAGTCTTCTTTTTGCTAGACTCAAAGCAAAAGGAGACTGAAAAAATAAAACCTATGTAGTGAGTGCTATTAATAATGGTAAATTTAAATTCAAGTCCTGGGTTTAAGGAAAAAGATTCCTGACAAGGGACACAGAGACACTCATAAATTCTTTGGGAAATGACACTGATTATATTAAATATTCTCAATAAAGTCTGTGTATGCCTTTGAAAATAAAAATTATACAAGCCAGGGTGAAGATTTGTTTTCCAAAGGATATTTTAAATTCTAAAACCCTACTTTTCTAGAAAATTACAAAGGAGTATCTATCCTCAATTTGATTAATCTCTTATCTCTGATAAGAGTGAGTTGTATCTACAATCAAATATTGGACTATTCTTTTTTAAAAAAGAAAATTCGTACACAGTAATACAGATCTTAAAATTTAGACAGATAGATTCTACATTTAATCATCTCAAGTTCTAACTTTTAGGTAATGGTTAAAGATTCATTTAGGAAACAGAAAAAAAAGTATCTACAATAGAATAATATGCACATGTTATGAATTAACTCTATACACTGAGGCATCATTGAGGATCTGAGTAAGATAATGTTGTGATTACCTATGGACTTTAAGTGTCCCTCATGTATCAGCAAAATCAGGCATTAGACTTGATAGAAAGTTGAAGTATTGGTGAGTGTGATTGAAGCTGGGGTGATAGGAATATTTCAAGTCATTCTCTTTGTGGTGAAAAGGTCTACTAGAGATGAAAATATCCCTCCTCCACCTATCTCAGACCACCCCCATCAGTGCTGTAAAACACAAGTCTTGCCCTTAAAAGAAAGCTGTGTGCCTTTGTTTATACCACTGCTTCTCTCACTCAGTCTTATAGAATACATTAAGTGTGAGATGCAGGAGAAGCATTTTATAGGAAATGCTATTTCGACCAGGAGAGAAAAGACAGGATGATGAGCAGAAACTTCTGAGGAACTGTTGGCACTTGGAGGAGGGATGTGAGTGGGATACACATCTTCTTAGAACACTTGGGTCTCCAACTGTTCTTTGGTAGTTGAAGGTTTCTGTTCAGGCAGCTCTAGTGGTCTAAAGTGGAAATCTGTGGGGAGTGAGGGAGACCAGATGAGCTGTTAGGTTTTCATCTTCTTCTCTCTCAGTCACATGGTCCATCTTACACAATGGGGTTCTTTGAAAGACCTTATTTGAAGAATTAGGTGAATTAAAAAAAAAACATAAAAATGATGAAAAATAGAAAGCTGCTGAATGTCTGTGAGCTTGGATAGGAAATTCTCATGTTAGCATTATATCAGTAGTGATCAAATGTCAACCTTCCTGTTCTCATCCCCCAAGTTTATTTAAAATGTACCCTGTCTCAGTCAAGAGAAAACAGTATCTTTGGGGAACCTATGCTACATGAACACTCTTGGCTCCTGTCCCAGACCCACCTGAAAACAAAAATTCCAAGGGCTGCTCCCAATGCTCTATATTAAAAATAAAATTGTTTATCTTATCAGTATTTTCTTGCATGTTTGTGTGTGTTCCACTTGTCTGGTTTCTGAAGATGAAGAAAAAGACACAGGATCCCATGGAACTGAAGTTACTAGTGGTTGTATGTTGATATGTGGTTGCCAGGAATTTTATTACTTGGGTCCTCTAGAAAAGTAGTCAGTGCTCTTCACTGATGTGCCAAATCTCCATGCCTCATCTCAAATATTATCACATTTATGCATACATGCATAACAAGACCTATGTTGACTTTTAATAAATATGTAAGTCTAAAAATAACATCAACAAAGCCTTATTTACAAAGAAAAAGAAATTAGACAAGATTAGTAGAAAGAATCTACTCATGATGCTTAGTATTGTCAACTTGACAAATTCTAGAATTACTGAAGAGATGTCCATGAAGGATTGTCTAGATTATGGTAAATGTGAATGAACACCATGTCATGGGCTATCTGTCATCTTGGGAGGAATACAAAAAAAGAAAAGGATGGAACTGAGCAATAACATTCATTGGTCTGTTTTCTGATTCCGGATATAATGTGACTAGCTGTCCTTACACTTCTGCCGCCATTCCTGCCTCACCATGATGGAGAGCAGACCCTTTAATTGTGAACCAGAATCACTTCTTCCTTCCTTAAGATGCTTTTGTCAAATAGCTTGTCATATCAACAATCAAGTAACTAATACATTGCCTGGTCTGGCTCTGGGTAAAATTTTTTTCCAATTAGATCATCATCTGCTACATTCTAGTGCCATAGAGAAAATTTAGGCTTCAGTAACAGGGAAAGGTCCATTTTCAAGGTTTATAAATAGAAATCAAAATAAGGCATTGCCTAAATTATTATCCTTTTCGGAACCAATAAAACCCTTTCACTATGGAACTTCTGGTCCAAAGTGACTATTTAAAGACAAGTGTAGCTAAGTGAGAGTCAATAATTAAGTCAGAAATATGTTAAATATCCAGGATGGATGCAGTCCTATAATTGTTTTGGTATGTGCCTAATGGGCTCACTTATCAAAATAGCTATTGGTTATGACTTCTACCCCTTCTAGGTCACCAGATGATGCATGTCTCAGAATAGTACTCAAGGAAGTGGTAGTCAAAGGGAATGAGGCAGGGTGATTGAGGTTAGTTGTATTCCTAGAATCAGGCATCTGCAGCAGAGGCTGCCTTCCTGAAACGATGACACATCTGAGTGAGACTGTTCTGAGAGATGGTTTGTGCCAGAGTTTCACTTGGACTTTTACTCATCTCTAAACCCAGACTGTAGTCACACCTTCTGTTTCTAAGATGGTGTGCCACTAGATGGCTCCAGCGTGTTTCTCCTGCACAGAAATCAGATCCGGGAACATTTTGGACTGTGCTTTGCGATCCATTTCAGCCATCTTCTGCCACAATTGACTCCCACTCAACCAAAAGCAATATACCATTTCCATCATCCCAGAGTGACCCAGTGATGTTTTCAAAAAAGAAAATATTAGTGTTTCAGATTTGTTAAGTGTTTGACTTTTCTACATTCTTAACTTTAAAGCCTGTTTTCAAGCTTGTGATTTATCTAAACTGAAATTTTCATAAAACTGAATCACCAAAAGCTCTCTCTCTCTCTCTTTCTCTTTCTCTCTCTCTCTCTCTCTCTCTCTCTCTCTCTCTCTCTCTCTCTCTCTCTCTCTCTCTCTCTCTCTCTCTCTCTCTGTGTGTGTGTGTGTAATGTCGGAGTCATACTATACATTTCTATAAACCTTACATTTGGTAAGTAGAGATACTTCTTTTATGAGTAGCATAGAAAGAAAGGCTTCAAAATGGAAACAGAATGCACTAAAAAAAATTATGTGAGAGAAAATTTGACTGCAAAAAGTCAAAGAATATTGATGTTTGAAAATTTTTCCAACTCTTATGTGCATTTCACAAAATCATATCCCATGTGTAAATGAATCTTTAACCTTCAACTTCCTTGACATTTTACATCTGGGTAGAATTGATTTTCCACGATTCCTGAACAGATATTTGCTCCTGGTGCTTTAATATTTTGAAAGTACCTTTTATAAGATGTCAATTTTATATACTAATAATATTGAATTGATGAAGCATGATGGATAACTCATTAAATATAACATCAAAACTAATTGAGAAGAAGTGTTTTTCAAACTTACCTCTTCCCTTGTTGAACTAACTAGACTAAGTAGGAGTCTGAGATAATGTTCAATCAGTTCCTTATACTTGTTTAGTAAATGTCTTAGTCAGGGTTTCTATTCCTGCACAAAGATCATGACCAAGAAGCAAGTTGGGGAGGAAAGGGTTTATTTAGCTTACTTCTACACTGCTGTTGATCACCAGTGGAAGTCAGGACTGGAACTCAAGCAGGTCAGGAAGCAGGAGCTGACACAGAGGCCATGGAGAGATGTTCCTTGCTGGCTTGCTTCCCCTGGCTTGCTCTCTTACAGAACCCAAGACTTCCAGCCCAGGAATGGCACCACCCACAAGGGGCCCTACTCCCTTGATCACTAATTAAGAAAATGCCCCACAGCTGTACCTCATGGAGGCACTTCCCCAACTGAAGCTCCCTTCTCTGTGATAACTCCAGCCTGTGTCAAGTTGACACACATAACCAGCCAGTACAGTAAATATCATCCACTTTCTGTATCATATTGTTTATACTTATACTACCAATGCAGATGAAGGCAAAATGGAAATCTATGTTTCTGAGTCACTGAACGTAAGAACTCTTGAGTTATTTGTCAAGACCACCTCTGAAAACAATAACAGCACAGTATTGGTGTCACCTGAATTATTTTCCCAGCCATACCTCTTAAAAATAGAAATTGACTCTTTGCAATCATTAAGGATATCTTGCTTATAAAAAAGAACAAAATAAAAACCTTACCATGGCTTTTCTTCTGAAGTTTACACACATCTCCGTGTTAGAATCTGTTAGCTTTGCCTCTGTCCTCCATGTCACTTATCTCAGTTTGAAGTATTTATTAATTCACGGTGAGTTGTCACCTAGGCTACCTCTAGACTGCAATTTTTTTTTTTGGTGTTTTGTTTTGTTTTGTTTTGTTTGAGACAGGGTTTCTCTTTGTTGCCCTGGCTGTCCTGGAACTCATTCTGTAGACAAGGCTGACCTCGAACTCAGAAATCTGCCTGCCTCTGCCTCCCAAGTGCTGGGATTAAAGGTGCACACCACCACTGCCCAGCGTAGACTGCAAATTTTATGAAATAATACCTAAACACAATTTAATGAAGCCAAGTATATTTTCATTGAATGAACTAAAGAATGAACATATGAATATTTTGGGGGAAAAAACCCTTCTGAGCCTGTAGTCATTTATGAGGAATTTTTATTGTTCTACTTGGTTATTCAATTTTCTTTATCTTGCATGCCTATTTATCCTTTTTGTGAATGTAAAGCTGGTACAATGTGTCTAGTTACCATTGTTCGCTTCTTGGAAAATCTTATATTTTAGAATCAATTGTGAAAAACATATTCAATTTGGAGAATGCTTTATTATATAAGACAATCTCAGGGACACATGAATTTTGTGAATAGAAAAATATTTCTACTTGAAAGATGGCATGACCATAAGTATTATGAAAATAAAAGTTTAGGGCATAGATAGAAGATGGGCATTCTAGAGAGTTCCAACTTTAAGGGACACTTGGCTCTTATAAAGTGAACTTAAATGTACATTCCTTCTACATTTTTGGAGACCTTCAGCATTCTCTAAGTAGTTACCATAGTAGAATCTAATGACTAAGTCAATGTACTTCAAAGCTTGTGGAAAACAGAATGGACATTGCTGGGATCTTTATGCTTTAAAAAAATATTATCACAACTATTCTTTGCGAATATAAAAAGACTTCCAATAGACATGGTCAAATGTAGCTTCTAAAATGTTGGAAAAATAGGCAAGGATTCTTCTTTAGTGCTGTGTTTCTGACTGTATGCATCTCCTGGAAGTTTTACCCAATCCAAATTAATTATTTAACTTTCTTACCTCCTTTCTTGGTTTATTAAAACCTTTTCCTCAGTATCAAAAATCACAGCTTCATCAGTTTTTGCTCTCTCAGTAGCCATGATTTTCAAATTATGTCAGAGTTATTACCCAATTCCATTCCTTACTTGCTTCACAACATTCCAAAATTTCAGAACTGATTCTGAATATATAGGTACTATCTTGGTTACTGTTCTATTGCTGTAAAGAGACAACATGCTCAAAGAAAGTCATAAAAATATACAGGAAGGGATGGACTCATGGCTCCAGCTGCATATGTAGCAGAGAATGGCCTTGTCTGACATCAGTGGGTGGGGAAGCCCTTGGTCCTGTGGAGGTTTGATGGCAGAGCACAAAGGGGATGCTGGAGATGTGGGGCAGGAGTGGGTGGGTGGGGGAGCACCCTCATAGAGGCAAAGGGGAAGTGGGGAGGGCAAATGTGGAATGGGTGGGTTTGTAGAGGGGTTAAACAGGAAGATGGCTATCATTTGAGATGTAAAAGAATGGAATGATTAATAAAAATAATTTATTGGGTGATTACTTATAGTTTTAGAGTGTTACTCCATGATCCTCATAGCAGAATCATATAGGGATAGTGTTGGAACAGTAGCTGAGAGTTTACATCTTAGTCTGCAGGTAGTGCACAAGAGGTGGTGGGTAGAAGGGAGAAAGAAAGAGAGATTAAGAGAGACTAGGCCTGGTATAGGCCTCAAAGCCCTAGTGACAAACTTCCTCTAAGAGTACACTTACTCCAACAAGGCCACACCTCCTAATCATTCCCAGCATTTCCACTAAGTAGGTACTAAGAAATCAAACATGATCTTATTAGGATATTCAAATTCAAACTGCCACAGGTACACACATATACCTCAATATGTATAGTGACGGATGTTGTTTTGCTTCTGGTAAAAAGACCTTCTGGTCCAGTAGAACAGATCAGGTCTTCACCTAATCCTTCACATTTCCAGATGATTGGAATTTATAATTCCAGGTGTAACAATTTACTGTCTGAAATTTATAATTTCAGGTTTACCTATTTACTGTCACACATACACACACACACACACCTGAGTCACATACACATTTAATAAGACAGTTTCGTGTGGTTCAATTTAGTATAATAACATAAAATTTTCCTAAAGTATTATATTTTAGATAATATATGTTAGATCTGTTATCTTAATTGAAACTTTCAAATCACAAAATAGAAATTAAATATAAGTTAAAATAAGTAGGTGTCATCAACAAGTAGTCAGATTTGGATGTAATCTAGTTATGCTTCCACCCAAATTTTATTTTTTTCAAGCACAAATTGTGTTAGAAGGTAGTGTCTTATTTTTCCAGTCTCATAATTTAAAATATCATGCCAAATACTCCAAATTTAGGAAACACTATAGTTACTGAAATATTTTCAAACACCTCTACTCTTTATATGCTCAGTATACATATAATGTTTTCTGTGATATTTACTCATATAAATATCTAAAAGTTTCAAAACATCTGATTCACGTTTTTGCTTGGAATATTTTGCTATTTTATGGATAAATTTATTCTATGAGTTTAAAAAGCAACGGTTTTCTCTTAGACATACAATGCCATATATATTCAAGAAACATGGCTCATGAAAACACTGACTAAAAATCCACAGCTAGGAATAGGTTTTCTCTCTTGATATTATTGGCCAGAGAGATCTCACACACTGCCAAACATAACTGGCTATTGGCTACCTTCTAGAAGTCAACAGTAAGACTCTATTGCTGAACAGCATATACTTGAGTCAAAGAGTATAAAGATATTAAGATGGTACTGTTCTGGAAGCTTTATCCCTACTGGCTAGCTTTTATAATGTGGTAGAGTGCTGTGCATGCTTCCAGAGAAGAAACATATCATCAATCTTATACAGCTGTTTTATTGAGCTACATTAATTGACTGGTAATATATTGCCACTAGTGCAAAAGTACCACAAACATAATGGAAGTAAACAACCATTTTAGAATTGGATTTAAGTCGTGATCCACAAAATGAAGTCAATACATAACAATGTTGTTAGGCCAAGAACCTACAGCTAGTGATGTCATAGTTCCTGAAAGAGAATATACTGCTACTATTCTGCTGAATGGATTCATAAATACATTTTTCTGTTCTTCTCTCATACAATACATCCTTACCACAGTTTCCCTTCTCTCCTCTCCACCCAATTGCACCCTACCTCCCTACTCCCTCATATCCACTCCTCCCTATTTTTTTTTTTTAACAGAAGTGCTTGTCTCCAAGTGATATAAACTGAACAGCATAATAGGGTACAATAAGAATTGGGACAAACCCTCATATAAAGGCTGGACTAGAAAACCCAATAGGAGGGAAAGGATCATAGGGGCAGAGCTGTATGTCAGAAACACTTCCCACTCCTATTGCTAAAATTCCTAGAAAAATACCAAGGTAGCAACCATAACACATATGTAGAAGAACTAGCATAGACTCATGCAGGTTCTGTGGTTGCTGCTTCAATCTCTGTTAGCCCCTATGAGCCCTGCTTAGCTGATTCTGTGGGCTGTGTTATTATGATGTCCTAGATCCCTCTGGCTCCTACAAACCTTTCTCTTATTCTACCTCCCATTTCCAAGCTCCATGGGGAGTGACTTAGTGAAGATCTCTAATTTGGACTCTCTTTCATACCTATAGATTAGTGCAGCTTCAATTCTTTATCAGAACAGATTCTCTTTGTAGTAGATGGTTTTAAGGCAGAGATCCCCAACTAGCCATGTGCAGAGAATAAGAGCCTGTAGAATGAATGCTAAGCCCTAACTGGATCACCCATATGCATTATCTTCTCCCAAGGCTCAGTGATGACTGAAGATAGAAAGCATAATGATTTTTCGATCCAGAAGTGGTGAATAAATACAAGAAAACAGTCTCCTCTAGAAACAAGGGGCAGCTGAACAAACAAACTTACAATCATTATGACAGAATACAAAAATTTCTTGAAAGCTGAAGACAGGCCAATTCATAGCAAAAGATGGGAGACAAGGATAAATCCTGCCACAGACAAAGAGCTATTTGCAATTGTTAGCTGATGGGAAAAGGGCAATGAGTTCCTTAAGAGGTTTGCCACTAGTAAGTCAAGCATGTTCTAGTGGAAAGATGTATAAATGAATATATGGGCAGTACAGATTGGAATGGATAGTAGCTGACCAAAAAAAAAATGTGTGGGGAAATACAAATTTGTGGGTATAGGGAAATAGGGATAGATGTAGTTCAACTTGAGGAGAGAGAAAATATGATAAAATAATTATACAAAAATTTCAAATATCTAGTTAAATTTTATTACAATGTTCAGTTGGTAAAGTTTTTATTAAGCAAGCATGAGGACTTTAATTTTATCCTTAGTGCACACTTAGTAACCCGAGTATAGTGTCACAAGCCAACAATTCAAGTACTAAAGAGATAAAAATGCCATTAGAGCTTGATGTCCAGTCCACAGAGCCTCAATGGTAATCCCCAAGTCCCAGTGAAAGACACTCAAAAATCAAACCACATAGTGTGTAAGAAGTTATAATCAAGTTTTCTCTCGGATCTCTACATATGAGCTCACTGAAATATACACATGTGTGCAAACACACACACACACACACACACTCACACACACCCCATACATACTTGTATATACACCCACACAGATGTCGACATTCAAAAAATTAATCTTTTAAATCAAATTATTTAACTCTACATATCAACCAGCAATCAATCTATGTTCTCTGTCTGCTCTAAGACTTTCATAGGAGTCTCTGAAAGTTATTTTTTAATCCATGAGAATGGGCTCTGTATGTGGCTTTAATAAAACATTTTTCTAAAAATATTGGAAACCAAGTTCAAAGCCCAAATCTAATGAGGTTTGTGAGATTTATAACATGAGATTGTACAACCATCTGGCCCTGAGGATATTTCTGCATATAAGGAATTAATAACATTTTTTAATTTAGGTAATAGATAAATCTGTTTCATGAGCCCATCACCCATTCCCAACATTGCCTGCAGATCTGTTGATCCTAAATAATATTTTAGAGTTGTTGTAAGGTTATTGTTGTTCCATAGCAATCTGGAAATACTAAGTTCTTATACCAGGAAATGGGTCAAACTGCAATCTCTCCATGTTTCTGTTTTCCTTTCAGAAATAGCTCTGTCCTTTGCACACTTGGAGCCGTATATTTCGCTCTTTTACTGGATTTCATTACAACTGCCATTCTGCTGTTTCAATGAAAACTTTATTAAAGATCTACTTTTCATTAACCTCCCTGGCATCAGAACCTTTCCCCAGCCTCAGTCCATTTTTGGCCTCTCAGAACAGTTTCACATTTCTCCTTAAATAGCTTTTGTGTGATCTTGTGTCTTTTGATGGCTACTAAGCAACAGCACTGTATTCCCTTAGCTGACAAAGACCACAGAGCATGCAATCCAGATTCAGAAGTGTCTTCTTTGGATCTCAGCTCTGCCATCATCCAGGCCAATTCCTTTCTTTTTACTGACAGTGTCATTTGTGAAAAGCAGACCTCATGAGGCTGTAAAAAGAAATTTACTCTGCACTCTCTACCATGTGCCTGAAATGCCCAGAGCACAGCAGTCTGTACACTATCAGTGTCAATTCATGATGTGCTATTCTCTTTTTATCTTTCTCTTTTCTCATTCTGCTAATGACATAAATTAAACAATTATTCCAATGTCTTGTTTTATTATTTTCCTTAGTAGAAACTATATGTTTATGATGTCTTGACCTATGGTTGACAGTATAGAAATATTAAATCAATTCAATGAACATATACATTTCCACACACAGATATCATTCTTGTTTGGTGGTCAGCACACATTGAAATTTATCCCTTTGATAAGACTATTACCCATTGATTACTATCTTTCTTTTCCCCTTTACTTATCTCATATCCCATCTAGCAAACACTACTCTATGATTACCTAAATGCAATACTTTCCTATTACATATTAAGATCATACTTTGTTTTTTCCTTGTCGGCAGCATAATTCACTAAACAGAAGGTTCTCCAAGTTCATGAGTGGTGCTACCAATGGCAAGATTTTTTTTTCTTTTGAAACACTAAGTAATATTCCATGGGGTATGCTGACCTCACTCCTCTGTTGATGTACAGAGCCTATTTCTTTACTTTGGCTTTTGCTAACAGTCTTTAATAAGTATGGGATTGCAATTTCAGTATCTTTGGCAATATGCCCAGAAGTGTGATTGCTGGATCATGTGGTGGTTCTGTATTTAGTATTTCAGGTCAATTTTTAGAAGCAACATGTGTAACAGTGTAGATTCCCACAAAAAGTACCTAAGAGTTCCCTTTTCATGAATTGTAGCCAAAACTTATTTCTTGTGTTTTGATGTTTTAATAAGAACCATTAGAATATTATTTACTGTTTCATTTAAGGGCTGCTCAGAGTCCAGTGATCTTTCTTATAATTCTTAAGAGCAGAAACATTTCTCATACTATTTCTATGACACTAGACTAAGTAAGCATGTACATGGATTCCATAAGAATTCCTGTCATGTAATATCAGTATTTGTGACTTCCCATTTGCTTCTATATTCATGATGCTGTGAGAACTGCAAGACAATGATTCAGAGTTCAATAGGGATGGCAGGTATCTTAATAAGATGAGCCAATCCACTTCTTAGGCAAGAAGATAAATCAACACTCCTTGCTTTTCTTTTTAACAAATAGAATAATAAAGCTATTGATCAATACCCAGAATTATCTACTATGCCCATGGTGGTAGATATTTGTATATTGTCCATATATCTGTGGTATTAAAAAAACATATTACTAGGGCCTAGGCTTAAAAAGCAAAACTACAAAAAGAGTAAATATTCAACCTGAATCTTGGTTTCCAAGGAAACTCAGATCTAGTCAAAAAAATTTATATATTTTCCATGAAAAGTAGAAGGCCAAGACAGCAATCCAATGGTTTTGAGGGAACGGTTATTCTCAACTGCAGAAAAATGTACATAACATCTAGAAATCATCACAAAGTTTTTGTATTATTTGAGAATGAGTTTGAAACATTATCTTGAAATGATTTGGAAATACTTAGACATCATGATCAGTTTGCTGAGTTAGCTTGGAGGCCACTGTGTCTAAATGAATGTTTCTTGGGGTTCTGCTAGTAGAACATGCTCATGGTGCTTCTTATATGATAGGCTGCTATAGAGGCAGCTACTAACTAGTTGTGCAAGGGATCACAGTGTTTGAGAATATGCAACTGTCCCAGTAATGCATCCTGACAGGTCAAGAAATATACTCTTGTGCCTGTTCTGTTACCCAGTCAAATATTTTGAGCCTCTGGCTCTCAGCTACTGTTGGTAGACTGTCATTTGAATGGATTGCTTAACAAACTAACTTCCAGTGTGTGCCTTTGTAGAAAACAAAAACTCTAAAGAAGATTCTTCCCTTGCTTGTTTCCTTGATCTTACACTTACTTACTCAATGAGTCTCACTAAAGATGAGTTTCCAGCAAATCACTTGCACCAGCACTTGTGCTTTGCCATAGTGTGGGTGTAGGTGTATTCACCAAAGCTCACTTAAAGTAGCAAGTGAGCATGGTGGAACATGGTGTCTGACTTATGCAGGATGACTTAGGGTTATGATAAGGCTCTTTGAGGGATACTCTTTGAACAAAATTATAGATGGGAAAGGCTTTTAAGTAAATAAGGATGTTTCAAAAGAGCAATCACCTGTGAAGAGAAATGTTGTTGATTGTGTAATAAAGGAAGCTTAACTTTAGATATTCTTGGGTAGGATGAGTTTGGAGAAGGACTAAGAACTTTGATGACTTTGCAAATAGAGAGCTTCCAGAGGAACCCTGGATGACAGCTTCTAAGGAAAGAGATCAGTTTTAGATTTATAATTAAACAATATATTCTCATATTGACCTTTGGAATAATTTTATATTTATAACAGTAAAAAATTAAAAGACTTCATAACAAAATTTTATTTTACTAAGTAGCTGTCAGATATCAGCATTCATTTGCAAAGTCAAATTATTTATACACACCATTTACAAGAATCAGTAATTAACTCCACATGCTGTGCTTTATTTTGATAGTTGTTTCCATGATGGAATGATAATGTTTTGCATTTTTAGTGCTTCCCATTATGTTAGGTGGGCTTATTTTTGTGTGTGTGTGTGTGTGTGTTTTCTACCTCACATTTTAGGTTATTATTCAAATCACTCAATGGGCAAACTAATTTGGCAATCTGGAATCTGTTGTAGGCTTAGGTATTCATGGTAGGGATCCTTTTCTTGCCTTCAAAGTAGAGGGTAACTTAAAGTCCTAGATTTAAATACTAGACTAGAAGAAGCTTTGTAAATTCATTTACTCTTTGTAGGCTTGTTTATTTATTTTTTCTCCTGATTTTTGCCTCATTATTTATTAGGACATACATAGAACAGTTCTAAGAAATTGTGTACACTCACAATACTAATGTATGCTTGAAAAAGCTATCCCATATTGTATACTTGTTAAGATGCTGGAAAGGGTACCTGTTATAAGGCAGAGATCTACAGATGAGTCATGAATTTGTTATCCTTCAGATCCTCGTTTTCATTGCTGCCTCTCCTTTTAAATCAGAAAAGAGGAAATCAAGCTTTGCATTAATTAGATTAAAATCCAGCTCTGGCATTTTAGCTATGAGATCATGAGCCAGTTGGTTATATTCTCCATTCTTGATTTCTCTCATCCTTAAAATGAGGATAATAGCATTACTAGTGTTGAGATAAACATACATTAAATGATTCCACATATAGTGCCTACTTCAGAGTCTTTAATTTAGAAGCACCCAGTAGAAAATTCTTAGTAAAACAAGGTTTAAGATGAAAACATATGGGTGCCTGATTCTAAAACTTTGTTCTATTTGTGTCCATATGCAAAAATCACACTTAGAAAGATGGGCTCAAAGAGCCTTCTTTAGGCTTCTTTAGCCCATTTACAAGCTAGAAATGTGCCACAAAGACTTTGATATTTTCAGAGATGTATAAGTTTATCAACACTTTAAAACTTATCAAAACCAAATCAGATCTTCACATAGATTGTAGGCAAATTAAACTGTTATATCTAAAAGCATTTATTTTTCCAAGTGCATATCAAACCTTTGCTATTTCTCTCTATAAATATTTTAGAAGTGGTCTTGAGCATCCTGCTATGTAGCTTGTGGCGAAAGCCCTTTCCAGCAGTATTTGAAGAAAAGCAGTTATGTTGCCATTTGAAAACTCCATTTTAACTAATCAGGTTTAGTTTGAAGTGGTAATGCAGACATGTGTAGAACAAAATATTAATTGAACCTCAGAATGTCTATTGACCTTGACAAACTTTAGCACGTCGTTTGTGAAAATCTTGGGTTCCTGGTAATGGTGAAAGGACCCTTTTGAATATTCTTTCTTATGAAAGCACAGCAAATTAAAGAAGTGATTCCATAAATCACAAATAAACAACTGATCTCATATTGCTCTAAGTAAATGGAGTGGATACATTCTCAGTTTTGGCACTATTATTATAGTTCTTTTATGACCAAATTCATGTTTTGGAAGATACAGCCCAGAACATTGGGATGGTTCTTTTACTGTGTGAAGTTGACTGAGTTGGGGGTAAGGGGCACATTCATGAGTTAATCCTTAAAAAGTAAGTGGAATAGTAAGAATAAAATCATTTGAACTTGAAGTTATACATATCTTTGCCACATCATATTTTTGGGTTTAGATGAAGCATAGGTGTCATGTTAACTTCCCAACTGGAGTCCATCTGCAGGAGACAGGAAGCTATGATGATAATGATTTGCTGTAATGAGACTTTTCATAGATGAGTCTTCCCTGTCTATTTTAGAAAACTATAGGCTTATTGTCTAAGAATGTTCCCATAGCATCCTCTAGCCCTGGAGAGTTCTAGCCGAAGCATTCCTACTCAGCTGTGCAAAGGCAATTACTTATCCCTAAACCAGCCCCCTCAAGTTAAACCCTTGTGTGAACATAATGAATGACAAAGTAGTTTGAATCATCTATGTCACATCTGTGGAACTTGAGGAAAGTTTGCCACAATATAACACAGACAAAGCCAACCAACCCTCCTGATTAAAAGCGATTTTACCTTCAGCTGAAATGATCTCAGCAAACAGCTGCCAGGTGAGTTCTGCAAACGTGGGTGAGAGGCTGCTAAAACCATCACAGCTGAGGACAGATTCATTTGTATTTATTTATTTATTTCTGCCACAGGGAAGGGTGGAGGAAAGGCAAGTATATACTGCAGAGTAATTTATTGAACCAATGAAAATGTCATGAAAACACTTCAAAATTGGGCTGTGTGGGAGACAAACATGACTTTAGATTTTGGGACAGGCTCAACTTTTAGTTCTGACACAGGCAAATGACAAGTTGTTCACAAAACTTAAAATAGCTAGATGAAGAATATAAGTTACACACATATTAAAATAAAAAGCTCAAAGATGATTAATTAACAGGGAATTTGAGTTGTACAACTACCCCTTTTATGGAATAAATATGTGCATGCATGGTGTGTGTGTGTGTGTGAGAGAGAGAGAGAGAGAGAGAGACAGAGAGAGAGACAGAGAGACAGAGAGACAGAGAGACAGAGAGACACAGAGAGAGTGCTCTAGTGATATGAAGCCCATGGGGGTTCTTAGAGATCTTCCTTATTTTGAACACACCAGAAAATATAGAACTACAAATAATGGTATAACGCATCTCATCTGGAGCCCTTAGTTTAGAAAAAAGAAAACAAAGTCCCACAACACCCAAGAAAGAAACAAGTTCATCTGTGAAAGATCCTCTGTAAAAAGGGAGAAAAAACATGACCCAGATTGAGCCAATTAAAATGACTTGTTTGGGTCACTATGGTGACTTTGGTGGCTTTCTTTGTGTTCCTTGCTTCTTGTGAATCCTGCTGCCTCACTGTATCATAAACATATTGGTTATTCACTCAAAGAAAAATCTACCCTGGGTTTCACACCCTTTTAATTTCTCTCACAACTGTTTAGAATTTAAAGTCCTTCTGTTCAATTCTGTCTTCTCAGTCTAATGATCTAATATTTTATTGTTATAGATGAAATGCAGATATTATAAAAACATTAAGTTGTAATATAAATATGGTTAAAATTACAGTAAATAATGTCTTTATTGAGAATTTAGAATACTTGGTGTATTCTATTAAAATTATATACACCCTTACATATTTATAATATATATCTAAAATCCTCATAGCAACTCTACAATGTGAAATTTTGTGCTTATTTTTAAGTTTTATTACCATACATTTATTATACACAATGAAGTATTTAATTGTGTCATTTCATGCATGTACATAATGTATTTGGAACATATGCAGACTCATCCTCCTCT
The DNA here is from genome assembly GCF_008632895.1 of Mastomys coucha. Lineage (NCBI taxonomy): Eukaryota > Metazoa > Chordata > Mammalia > Rodentia > Muridae > Mastomys > Mastomys coucha. The sequence continues at coordinate 93,509,561 of NW_022196897.1, forward strand.
TTCCTGCCCCTCTAAGGCACAATGATATTTAGTTGCTTGGCCATGGAGATGAACACTCACCCACTTCTTTATTAATGATATTTGAACACTCAATCCTATCAGCTAGTTTGCTCTATTATTTCTCAAGGGTTAGTTAGTCTTACAAAAGAAGAAACTGAGAAAAAATGTAAATGAGTTTACAAAACTGTAAAGCCAGGGCCCGGAAGAATTGGGAGATGATGAAGGCCTGTGTTCTACTGTAATGATGACCAACCTAAGCTCCTTAGGGCAACTAGGTACTGTGAAAGAGGAGAGAAAACCTAGATGCCAAGCAAGAAATATTTGACATTTATGAGACAGATAAGATGAAACCAACTCTACCTAAAATATTTGACTAGGGGCTAAGCATATGATATGCTATCCGAAATTTTAAGTCATTGATGTCCTTGTTGGAGTTACCCTTTTCTTTAAAGATGCGGGTAAGGGCTAGCCATATGGTCACTTGCTGGAGAGCCACCAGACCCTTCCCATGTGTCTGTTTCCCTTGAGTGGGGATTTTTCAGCTAAGCAGTCCTACCTTGGTAACTGGGCAGAATGTCATTACAGCAGACCAGTTCTCTTGAACATCCTTTGATTGCTCTGATGAAACTAGACTCTGACTGTAAGTCCCATTGTCACTAACACTGCTGATGCCACCACATTTCTCCTTCAGGAGGTCCTGCTCCAGTCATAGCTGCCCTGGGCAACTCATACCCACTTTGGAAAATTCCTGTGATCCAGCAAGCCCCATTGAACTCTAGAAGACTCTGGTCATTTAACACCTCTTTTTATTCAGAAGAAGAGAAATCTGTGACTGGTTCATGAAATAAGCCCTGTTTTTGGTAGGGTGGAAAGGCAACTACAAGTAAGGATGTGATTGTTAGAGCTCTAATCTGAGCACGTGTGGAGCACACCTTTCTCTAAGGCTAGATTCTCAGTCTTATTCTAGTCAGTGTGGCAGCTGTCTTTCTCTCCTGTATTCTACCTCCAGTTTTGTGATGTTAACCCCAGAAAAGCCTTCTCTTGCATGGCCTGTCAGTGTCTACTTGTGATCTTCATCATGGAAGAGTGATGAGGTGATTGTTCAAAGAACAAAACAGCTCCTGGAGACTTTAGCAGCAGCATGATTGTGACCCGTTCCAGAGAACCTCCAGGAACAGAAACTAGAGGGCTGAGCCATAAGAATGTGAAAGATACAGGCCTTGATCTCTAAAAATGGTCTTGAGGATACTCAAATTACTAAAAGACCAGGGACATAAAGTCTGAACTTTCAAGACCTCTTAACCTACCTTCTGATGTATTGGCTGCTTGCACTCAATGACTAGAGCAGTAAGAATCTGACCTGAGTATCTGGAGTTATAAATTTCTGTTTTAAAACATTTCCTTGGGGCCCAAAGCCTTTGGCTTTGAGAGCTGAGATCCTGTTCTGACTTGAGCACATAGAGCTATGGCCCTCCTGTGTTTTAAGATAGATATCATAAATCTTTAGTACTCAGGGTCTAGAGCCATAGTCTTTAGGCTACAGTACTCTGGCCACTAGCTCTTCGGACATCAGGAAGGCCCACCCTAAAGGAGGTTTTATTTTTTTTTCTGTTTATGATTTTTATTAAACATGGTAAAAAAGAGCCTTGGTGACAATGGGACTTCATGGGGAGTTTTTAGAAGCAGTTGCCTCAGATGATGTGTTTCTGGCTTTGGAGGCTCAGGTTGTTGTGATGTAACTCCACATTTGCTGTTACGGGGTTGAGAAGGCATCGAGCCTCACGGCAATGATGTCAAGCCAACTTTATCTCTGAGTTTAATAGTCCAGGATGTTCTGTATTGGTTGCATGTTTTTACCTCGTAGGAGATTCCACAGTTACCCACATTCACAGATTTTGGGTGGAGACACACTCATTATAAGAAAAACATGATTTCTTTTATCTTAAAATCCCGATGAGGGTTATTTGACTCAGAAAATGTCCCTTGATTATCATCCCAGTATATCTATTTATAATGGCCCAAGGCCTTTATGTCAAATCCCAGCTGCTCTAGTCCAGGTGTAGTCCCACACAGCAGATGAAGCAGACACAATATTCCACATTTATCTTAACTCTGTTGTTTCCAAGGAAACAGTACTGTGAGGGAGTAGGCACTGAGTTTTCAATGATATATCATTGTAGTCTGCTATTTAGCTTTACACATAGCTAGGCACACCAAATGCAACACTGGAAAATTTACTAGAATTTAGTAATTATCCCAAAAGGATGAAGAATGAGTACTTGTGTCAATGAATATGTGTTTCCATGAGTACTGCTTGTCTCAGGATGATTGCTTAGTAGTAACTAAATTCAAAGGAACAATCTATAAATGAAATAGTAGAAAGCAAGTAGTATTTCAGACAAATGACCTAGCACTAGCACTGGGTGTTTCGAAGAATACTGTTTATTCTTGTTGACTATATTAATTCTCAATATCAAAACTAATACTAGATAGGTTCGGGGCATTCAGAGAATAAGCAATAATAAAAAAAAACTTATAGTGGATCATATCAAGCAATTATAAAATCTAGTAAATTGCTTTTTGAATTCTCCTTAGATCATTATTGATCAACAAAACACTCAGTTTTCCAGGTAAAATCAAAATATTATTGACAATTTGTTACTCTTCTAATCTTATTTTATAGACGTAAAGTTATTAACATCCTAGTACAGTGGCACACATCTTTAATTCCAACACTTAGAGGCAGAGACAGGTGAATTTCTATGAACTCAAGTGTGTCCTGATCTATATAGCAAGTTCCAAGCTAAGCAAGGATATGTATCCTTTCTCAAAAAATAAAGTTAGTTACTTATTCATTCACACATTAAACATAATTAGATTTCTTTGATGTTACTGCCACTGTGCTATCCCCAGGCAGCTGTTTTCCAAACTGTTCGGGGTCTAGCTGTCATGGGAGCTTGCTGACTAGTAGCAGAATAGGAATTAAAAACCAGTCATGATGAGAATAATATATGAAGTTACAAAGGTCAAAATATTTTTGGTAGAGGTTAGTGGGTATACAAAAATCTCGATAAGATTTGGATTAGTCAGTGTGGCCAAAGAGAGGTTTTCCAAAGGAGTGTGGTACCACCATATGGTGGTATGTGGGTTAACTGCCTGGAAGAAAGATACTGTGGAAAGAATTCCAGGATTGAGAATAGAATATATAAAGTGTCTCGTGGCAGAGAAGTAAATATGACACATTTGCTAACATTCTGTCAAAAAATGCAATGTGGTTTGTATGTACTTCTCCCAAGATCAGAATGGATTTGTATGTAACATTGTTGAAAATTTTAGGTTGTATTTAATCAATGATATATTTTCTTCATTCATGATGAGCTATGCTAATTTCTGAACATAAAATTATCAGAATTGATACCTTTGGTTTCTTGAAGCTAAAATTTTAATGGAAAATCTAATATGATAATGCTAACTTTAGGGGCGGTATAGATGCATAAATACGAGGCATATGATCTAAGGCAAGCTACATAAACTTAAAGTAAAGAGAGATTGCTTTTGAGATGTGATTGCAGATTAAACACCAGGCAACAGGAAACTCCCCAAATTCCTTGTATAGGCTGAAGCAGATCCCTGTTCCTATGATCAGCGCTCTTACAAATAACAGTTGAGGCACTGCATACTGAATGTTTTCAGATGTTGTTGTTTTAATGTATTGAATGTTAGACTGATAACTTAGTCTTAACAAAGGTATTTTCTGGCTTTCTCTATAGATATTTAACTATAATTATCCTATGTAGTGAGGTACACTGATACAAATATGATAGGAAAACATGTTTAGAGACTGAGAGAGTCACACTTTAAAAAGCATTTCATTCCACATAAGACATCTTAACCATAGTTATCACAACCACTTATTTTAGAATTGTTGTGGGACTGACTCCTGGTTAGGGACTGAGCCAAGAGTAAGACACTTGATATGACAATATAAATGCCTCACTTCCAAAAAAGAAAGAGCAGTCCCTTTGGCAAAAATGCTGTTGATTGGGTCTTTCCTTAGCTTGCTTAGACACTGCAGCTTCTAGCAGGATGTTAGACAGGATTTGCTGGAATCAACTTTGGTGAGATTTTCTTGGGAGAAATTTTACAGCATATTTAATCAGGCGATCAAGAAAGAACAGCTGTTTGTGTATGAAGCATCAGCAAAGCTGCTAAGATTTATATAATCTTTAGTGTTCAACAGATTGTCGGCATTTACCAGACAGTCAGTATATGCATATGTTCATATGCAGTCATGTATGCTACCTTTCCATTGGCCCCAGTAAGGGGCTTCCTAAGAGGGAGAGGCTTTGAAGAGAAACAAGAGAACTTGCCAGAATGGGACTAACTGTATGGTGGGATTCTTGGAAATCTTGGGTAGTAAACTTTGTACAACAGAAGGCAATTATAATCCCAGCACATGTGACAATGAGACGGGGGATGGCCAACTTCGAGATCAGCTTTTGACAATTTGACAAGCTCTAGGCAATCCTGGGTTACATGTCTCAAAATGCTTTTTAGAAGTCAACGATTGCAGTGCCCACTTATAGTGGTAATTTGATTATACTGTATGAAGATTGTCATCTTTAAAAAAAGCAGTATTCCTCTAACAGTATTAAAAGTAGCAAGATCAGTGACCAAAATCTTTACAGTTGTCATCTAATAATCATCAGCAGGCCATTCATTTAAAACTCTGATAGCTGGGGGTAGGTAGATGGGTCAATCCGGAAAATAATCTCTGCCAAGCATAAAGACCTCAGTTTGGACACCCACTATCCATACAAAAGCAAATCCCGAATCTCAGTGCAGATGAGACAAAGATAGGCAGGTTTCTGGGGCTACCAGGCCAGTAGTACAGACAAATTTGTGAGTTCTGCATTCAGTCAAAGATCCTATACTAATAAAATCAGGGAAGGATTCCTGACTTTGACCTCTGGCTGACATACATATATATGCATGCACTTACACAGACAGGTACCAAATGCATACGCAAAGTGAAAAGGGAGTTGGTGATTGTCACTGGTCAATAGCTTTAAATTCCTCAAGTAAAACAACTAATAACTCAACCCAAAGATAATCTGGAGAAAAACAGAGTGGAAGGAGGTCTCTGAAAGTATCCAAGGCACCCCTACACTTTAAGAACAGAAGTATTTGTGATCAACAATATTTGTCACCAATGATTTTGCTTCAGGAACCTCATTTCTTTTATGTTAAGCTTTATCTACCTTGTTTCAGTACCTGCCTTTGAAGTTCAACAATCTGACATTTATTATTCTAGAAAAATACACCTCTCTCACACCTTCATCTCATACCTGATAGTTTTAAAACTTCCTTTGTAAATCACTGGCTTGTTTACCTCTGGGACTTTGTTTGTTTGTTTGTTTTGGGGGGTTGGTGTGTATCTGTGTGTGTGTTTGTTTGTTTGGTTGGTTAGTTTGTTTTGTCTTTGTTTTTGTTTTTCTGTATATTTATCTTCTGTAGTTTTATGTTAAAAGAACCCCTCAAAATCCACACTACTGCAATCATACCTCAGCCCAACCACAATTGCTCACACTTTATTTGGAGTTGTAGTACCTGCAGTGTCCCATCAGCAGACTGAAATCTGATCTCTTGGTATTATGGGAAAGGTTGGAAAGGTCTTGGTCTTTGACTCCGGAGACCACTGTTTCAATTTCATCACTTGCCTACTGTGTAATCTACTGAATGCCTCAGGAGAGTCTTTCCTTACCTTGGTGGCAACAACTCTGAGATCTTAGTGAGTTAACACAAGATTGATTTCATTTGCTAAGCCTAGAAGTAGAACACCTCTTTAGGAGCTGACAGGTCAATTCCATTCTGTGACTCTGTTATAGAATAAAGTCTCTACATTTTCTCTGAATCTTAAATAAATAAATAAATACTAAAAAAATAAAATAAACTGTGGAGACACCAGAGATATTTCACAGTCTTGTTTGGCAAATGGATCTCTTACTTCTTGCTTGCCTTCCATTGGCCAGCACTGTCAAGTAGCCCTATCTGACTTCAAGGTACCTCAGAAGTGAAAGTGTTGCTGTATACTGCAAATGTGAGAACTTTGTGTGAGTGATCATTGCTCTTTCTGAGATGTCCCTGACTTATTCTATGAGAAAAGAAGACAATAAGTACTCCACATATGGCACATAAAATTTGGTAAATAAATGACAATTAATCTCTATTACCTTTCATGGAGCTCCTTAAAAGACTTAACAGACATTCCACTTGTTTTGCTACCTGCTTCTGTCATTGGACATAGGCTTGAATGGTTATCTCTGATTTGTAAATTAGATCCTCTTGTGATTCTCCTTTCATGAACATTAGTCCCATTTTTTTTCCTTTAAATTTCTCTTGCTGCTTCCTGTTGCAGGAAATATTTAAAAATGAACTGGCACATCCCTGTGCTTGTGCCAGCAACTCTCTGCCCTAGCAGCCCGGCAGGCCACGCACTGGCCGGCATTGGCTGACCTGTTTTTATCTCGTGGAGTCTCTGATTCAGAGTCTCCACTTGAAGTTCTTGTTTTTGCTATGTGCAGCAACACTTTAATTTCTGGGGTACCTTGAAGTCAGAAAGGGCTACTTGACAGTGCTGGCCAATATAAGGCAAGCAAAAAGGAAGAGAGCCATTTACCAAACAAGACTCCAAAATCTCTCCACCCAGCATGCTAAGTTCCCACTGGTGGGTTGTCACCATGTCAACCTTTTGCTTCAAATCCCCCATGGCCTTTGCGTTGCACCTCAGGCAAATACAGGCTTTGCTGCCTGTACCTTTCTGTCTTGAACTCAGATGAGCCACTCTGCATGAAGGAAAACACAACACAAACTTAGTTCAGAACTGATTGTAAATCAATCGTTGGACCCAGCAACTAAAATCCTAACCTTGTAAGACTTATTAAATCTAAATCCTCTGATGACAAATCCTGATGGGTCAACCATTGAAACCAGGAGACACTCATAGCTACATCTTGTCCTCATGCTATCCCAGTCCAAAAAGACCTAACTCTGTCATGCTTCTTTTCTTCCTGTCTAACCTAGCACTCCCTCCTACTTGTCCAGTGACTGAGTTCTTTATTCATTAGGGGGTCGGTTCGCAAGAACAGCACCAGACCCATCCACAACATCTTCCCAAGAATATACTCGTCAGATTTTAAGAAGGTTGCTTCAGTGACTCTCTTAATATCTGTTTTAAGTATAATAATTTTAATTTGGCTGTGTTTATCTGTGTTTTTTTCTTGGACAACATAGTCATATTAAATTATCTTTGGGTAATGTTTGATGACAACTACCTGTAAGCATAATGTTTTTGTTCACTTTGTAAGGTTTACCCTTGCATTATTCAAATACTGATTTCTATGCCATCTTCTTTCAATCTGGACAGGGCAGTGTAATGTTTATACTAAAAATCTCCTGTCTGAAGTTTGTGTAAGCAATTCTTTTTTGTTGTTGTTTTTTGTTTTTGTTTGTTTGTTTGTTTTTCGAGACAGGGTTTCTCTGTGTATCCCTAGCTGTCCTGGAACTCACTCTGTAGACTAGGCTGGCCTCAAACCTGCCTGCCTCTGCCTCCCAAGTGCTGGGATTAAAGGCATGCACCACCGCTGCCCAGCTGTGTAAGCAGTTCTTAACATTTAGTTTCTTCCTTGTCAGTAAATGCTGATCACACAATGGCTGGGCAGAATAGAGAATAGGGCAGGAAATCTGCCAACCAGAGGAAAGAGAGCTCGGGGGAGATTTAGATCAGCTGATAGGACAGTTTAATTGGAGCCATGAGGAAGGAGTCCAGAAAGAGATCATGGAAACACATCTAAAGCCCAAAGAGTCAAATCTGTAATAATATTCAAGTATCATGGGATGGGGCTGGGTGGTAGCAAGACTAGCATATGAAGTAAATGTCATTTAACTGTCCAACTATGAGATATAATTTTAAATAAACCTTTTTTTTTCTGTCTGGTTATTGGAAAATAGCATAGAGTAAAGAAATACAGCCTCCAGATTAGTTTACTGCAACATTTATATTAAAGATGATTTATTTACAAATAGTGCCAAATGTGGGTGCCACTTGTAATAGTTAGGGCCCTGGTTCTTCCTCCCAGCCCCATACTCTCAGAAATAAGTCTCATACTCAAAATATATTCACAAATACCCTGGCCATGTAGCTAGATTTGTCTCAGACTAGATCATAACTAAGATAACCCCTTTATTTTAACCTACATTCTGCCATTTGGCTCGATTTGCATGCATTTTATTGCATGCTGTTTCTATTTAAGCTAACTGATAATAATAAAGGCACAGAGTAAATTTAGAGTACAAAGGAGTCACAGAAACCATTCCTGTCACACACAGCTGTTTTTAATTACTATTATTTTTGTATTTCTTGTTTCTCCTCTAGCCTCTGTTTCTAGGAAGAAATAATTTACGCTCTAATCAGAAATGGCCTGTGATCAGTTTATGTAGGACAGAAACTCAAATTTGGGGAAACAATGTGTGATTCTAACTTGTACATTCTTTTTTTCTTCCTATTTTTACCCTTTCCAATTTTGGATTGCACCTAAGCCTTCTTTTAAGGGTATGTTAGTTGGGGGGGGGGGGATGTCAGCCCTCTAATGGAGAGTAAGCTGTGGCTGCTTCCCTAACAAACATGGACTTTTCTTCATCTGGCATGTTTTTATGACTTCTACTTTCTTCCACTTCCCTGGTTCATCATCTTCACTTTCTTCGTCATTCACTCAATTGTGTTCATTTCTCTTCTTCTGGACAATGATGCTTCAGACTAGCTGAAACCTAGTAGAGAAAATTGCCATGTGAAAGAGAGGGTTTATTTACTTATTTATTTATTTTTGATATTTTTCTGTTATAATTTGACGATTTAGAGACAATCCTTTCTAGGCATTTATTTGAATATATCTTCACCTTGGGGAAAAAAGTAGATGAATTTTCACAGCTTAGATGAATCGTTTTGATACTTCCTAGGGAAGAAACCCTGCTAAGAAGTAGATGCGACTATACTTTTTGGTTACTTTATTGGGTTTTCATATCTACCACCCTTGTCCATTCCAATCCAACATTAGGTTGGCAAAACAAGACTGTTAGACAGGAAATGGGACAAAGATCTCTGTAGATTACTTCCTGCTGATTAGAGGTGTGGAGTTCCTTGAGGCAAATCCAATCTTTCATGTCAGAGTATCTCCAACCAGCAACCAGGAACCAGTAACAAGCAGCAATCCAGATAACAGCAACCCACAAATCCAGAAGTCCAGGAAAAAGAAAAAGCAGCAGGAGGGATCAGCAGCGACTCTTGAGCCTCTGGCATTTCAGCACCTTCTCAGGAGCTCCCAGATTTCCTAGCATAAATTATCTTCAGCTGGCAAAATCATGCCCCTGCCACGACAATTACAATATAATTTCAATTATAAATGATAACAAATCATAGTTTGCTGCTTTATATAATCTGATACAACCCCAAAACTCACACTAGGGAAAAAACAAAAACATATTCATATTAACATAGCTTGTTGTCTTTT
>NW_022196897.1:93519136-93531453 GCF_008632895.1 Mastomys coucha
AACATGACATTCTAGCAAGAGAAGTCTTGAGCTCCTTTGCCAGGTCACTGATTACAGTGACACACAAAATTGCTGAAAGGTGACAGGATTGCTGGCCAGAGCTGTACTTCTACCTACACCGAATACAATAGCATAGTTCATTCTCATATTTTTCTTTATAGAAATGCTGTTTCCCACATATATTGAACAATGTCCTAATGGCAATACAAATGCTATCAAAATGTATCCTTAAAAGTGCACTTAGAGAAGGTAAGTCATTTAAAGGAAATTTTCTGGTCCCGAATTAGCAAATGCTTTTGATTGACATGATTGCTGTTCAACCTTCTGCTGATTGTTTCAGAGGAAGTAGTAAATCTTCCTGATTAAAAAATTGTTGTTTTCATAAAACAGATAAGAATTCTACCTGTTAAGTTACTTAGATCATGTGTGTCTCCTGAGAATACATTCCCAAAGGCTCTGCAACTCTACAAAGGGAAGTTTTAACATGCTCTAAGGTTCCACATTACCCATCCCTTGTCACCATTTTGAAACTATTTCTAACCACTTTGCCAAATTCTTCATCTAATATTCAAAGTGGCTTTCTAGAAGAATGGCTGTCTTGTGCCTCTTTTTTTTTTTTTTTGTATGATTTTCCCAGTATTATCCTTGAAAGATAGATAGTGTCTGGGGAATGTGTTAAGTCTTTAGCAAAGATAGCTGCTTGTTTACTCACAAGAGTATCTGTAACATTATGCAACACATATAATTCCCCCCTTAGGTCTTTAGATCTGTTATTTCTTCTACCTGGGATGTTGTTTTCCTGCATTATCATATGTTATATACACATCTTATCTTCTGAACTCTTCAAATCCAAACATTCCTTACTAGCAATATTGTTGCCCTATGCCTTTGAACACCTATTATTTACTACCATACAGGTGGGGGTATATAGGAGGATTATGTAGATGCATTTGCACATGTGTGCTCAAGCATGTGGAAGCTAGAGAAAATTGCAACTGTCATTCTTCAAGCCCCTGTCTGCCTACCATGTTTGGGATATAGGGTGTCTCACCTATTGAAAATTGGCTAGATAGAAAAACACTATATTATCTGACCAAGGATCCCTAAAGATCCACCAGTCTCTACTTCTTCAGTGTAGGATTAAAGTGTATAGCACTATGTTGTCTTCTTTTTATAAGAATTCTAGGGCTGAACCTGGGTCATCTTGCAAAGCATTATCCTGTCTAAGCTATCTTCCTAATACATGCTCTGTTTCATTTTTATGTTTTGTTGTTTTCCCCTAAGAGACAAAAAAAAAAACATCTACTTTGTTCACCTCTGCATTCTTAGCACAGAGATGACTACTGTGAACTTTACAAATACTCAAGAAATAATAAGGTGAAATAATTAATGACTAACAATTGAAGAAAATGTCATTTGTTATTCAATAAGCAAAATAAATTTACTGCACTCAATTTATTTCTTAAATTATTGTGGAACATTTTGATAAAATATAACTTCTACCAAATAGAAAACTTGAAATCATTTAGAGAATCTTATCTTCTGTAAGAAGTTTAAATATATATTCAACTTTTCCCTGTCAATAATTGTATTATGCTAGTTAAATGAATGACCTTTGTTTTACTGTATTTCAGAGATTAAAAATAGCAAAAAGGAAGGTATATAAGGCACTGATACTTTATTAAGACTTCATTTCTCATTCTAGTCATAGTTTTACCAATAAGAGAACGATGAAAAGAAAAATAATATTATATGCAATAAACTAGGGGAAACAGCCTGGATATACAGGGTGAAGATGATAATATTATCAACATATCTTTCAGTTCTAAGTGCCTTGGCAAGTTTTCTTTAATTGGAAAGCAAGGATCTTGATAAATTGATTTTAAAGATGTGGTAATGGTAGTAATTAATCTCTTCTCTCCCATGGCCCATAGTACTGAGTATGGGTCTTTAGTGAAGCAACAATCTATCTGAAAGTAGGTGCATATGGGAGGATCCTTCTCAATCAATGGATTCACATCATAGAAAATGTAAAGAGCTGAACTCAGTAACTACTGGTCTCTTCTCTCTTCTTGTTATCGTTTGAGCATTTCACACTTGCACATGTATATATAGTAGGTTGGAGAAGAGAGTGGGAGAGAGAGAGGGAGAGAAAGAAAGAGAAAGAGAGTGAGAAAGAAAGAAAGAAAGAGAGAGAGGAGAGAGGGAGGAGGGAGCTCTTTGGTCATAGAAATGTAGAATCAAGCACACTGTTTTATTTTATTTTTGCTACCTTACAAAAGGATCAATCTATATTCATATGAACACCTAATTTTTGATGAAGAAGCCTGAAATGCATAATGGAAAAAGAAAGCATCTTCAACAAATGGTGCTGGTCTCTCTGGTCTAACTAGAGAGAGAGATCCGCATGTAGAGAAGTGCAAATAGAATCATATTTACCACCCTGTCAAAACTCAAGTCAATAGGGTAAAAGACCTCAACTTAATACCAGACACAAAGAACCCGTTAGAACAAAAATTGTGAATAGCACAGGCAATAAAATCAACAATTTATAAATGAGACTTCATGAAACTGAAAAGCTTCTGTAAGGGAAAGAACATTGTCTATAGGACAAAATGGCAGCCTACAGAATGGGAAAAGATTTTCATCAACTCCACATCTGATAGAGGGCCAATATCCAAAAATATCTACTCTTGGGCATATATATACTCAACAGGCTACACATCCTACCACAAGGACACTTGTTCAATTATCTTCATAATAGCTTTATTCATAATAGCTGGAAACTGGAAACAACCTAGATATCCTTCAATTGAAGGATGGATAAAGAAAATGTGATATATTTACACAATGGCATATTACTCCATTTTTTGAAAAAAAAATGCATTTTGAAATTTGCCTGAAAAATATATAAAGATTCAAGAATCTAGAGTTCAAGAAACCAAACAATCCAATTAAAAATGGAGTACATACTAAAACAGAGAATTCTCAGTAGAGGAATCTGAAATGGCTGATAGTCACTTAAAGAAATCCTTAGCATAGCCATTTGGAAAGTAAAAATCAAAAGTACTTTAAAATTCTGCCTTACACCTGTCAGAATGGCAAAAATCAAAAAGACAAATAACAGTCATGCTGTGAGGACGTGGAGCAAGAGGAACACTTCTTACAGCAGTGGAACTGGGACACCAATCTGGACACAAAATCTATGACCCACAACCTGTCACACCTGCAAGATGCTTTGGGGCAATGGCAGCTCACAGCTTGTGGAAAATGGCCAAACAATGGTCTAACATGAATCCCATACCAAGAGAGGGTGGCTATGACTGACACTCCCTAGATGGCAAAGATCCAAAAGCTGGATGGCCCAGACACCTAGGATAGAACCAAAGAAGGCTGGCAAAAAGAAAATGTCAATGAAATGATTCCTAATGAGAGTCTCCCTCCAGGATCTAACAGGAACAGATATAAAGACCCACAGCCAGAGATTAGAAGGAAGTTAAGGAACTCCAAAGACATTGGGGGTAGAAGGATTGTAGGAGGTAGAGAGGTTGACACTAGGAGAATGGGCCTACATAATCAACTAAGCAGGGCCCATAGAGGCTCACAGAGACTGCATGAGTCTGCACTAGGCCCTCTGCATACATGCTGTGGTACTTTGGCTTGGGGTTTGTGTTGGACCTCTATCAATGGGAGTGGGGACATCTCTGAATTTTTTGCCTGCTAGTGGAACATTTCTTCCTATTGAATTTCAGTATTCCATTTAAATACACAGATATTAGCCTAGAATTGTTGCATCTTGTGCTGAGTTTAGTTGATATCATGGTGTTGGAGGTTGGAGGCTGCTATTTTGGAAGGGATACAGTGTAGCAGTAGATTTTGCAGAGAGGGGAGACAGAAGGAGTACTGGGAGGGGAAGAGGGTGCAGTTGGGATATATTGTATGAGAGAAAAATAAAATCAATAAATTATTTTGATATTTGAGAATTTCATAATTATATCTACATCATAGTCCTCCCTTTCTCCCAGCTCATTTTCAGTCTACTGCCTCTTTTATTCCTACCCAACTTAGTGTTCACATTACTTTTAAAACCATCTAGAAGCTTCTTCTTGCTGTAGATTACCATTATCATAGAGGCCCACAACTGCTCCAAGTATAAAAGTAAGAGACTGCAGAGTATACCTCTGTAGTTGAGACATCTATATTTTACTCCCTTCTCCTAAGGCTCAGGAATCATTGTGAAAATTGGGGCAAACAAAGTGAGAGTGCAAAAGACAGTGAAAGACTCCAACAAAGCAGTGTTTTCCAAGCACAATAGGACAGTTGCACATTTTAAATTACATTGGATGTTATAGCACCCATCCTACCTGGGTAAGCTCAAGCCAAACAAAATATCAATGTAACTAGGGGAATTACATCATGAAATCCCACCTCTGACTGAGGAATTATAGGTAATTGGTAGCTGCCAGGAAGGTATAGGGGAGGGTTTCTTCCTTTAGGAGTGTTGCCCTGGTATGTGGATCACACTCCAGTAGATGGCCACCTACCTAAGAGTATACAGGGTAGGACAAATTGGACCTGAAGAGTTTACAAAGGAAGTTACTATGTTTAAAGAAAGCTAACATAAAAAAATAAATAAAATCAGAAAGGTGGAGTTTGTTAGGCTCTCATGACATGGGGTAGGATAGACCTTATTGAGAAGGGACTGGGTGTGCTGTTACATTTGAAGAACAGTGATCTGGACAGGGAAGGGAAGCCATGAGGTCAATTGGGGTCAGTGAACTAGAAAACTGAAACTGCTATGAAGTAAAGGCAATGCCAAAGCAGCTTGACTGACAGCCCTGGTTATCACTTGAAGATGATTTAAGTGAAGGATAATTGAAATGAAACTGGTTCAGGCAAGAATATAATTGGGGAAAGTATGGATACATGATCACATGCTTACCATACTTTTGACTGAAGAAAAGTAGAATGAGCAAAATGCTTTAGTAGATTGGCAAATGATGGCCATAGGAGGCATATCAAGGTGGATACCTGATTGTAACTTGTTGTCCCCAAACATAGTCGTGAATGGAAAGATAAAACTTGGTGATAGACAGAAGTCCAGTCTCATATCTGATGAATTTTGCATAGTTAACAAGAGCCAACTGGAATGTTCAATTGGAAATTGCTTACATGGGTCTGGAATATTGTCAAAGATTCATAACTGAATGTGGATAACATCTTTAAGAAAGTGTAGGTAGGAAATAAACTCAGCCCTTTGACTAAGTTTGACTACCTTCTGATGAACAGCATTGATAGAAGGGAGTGACTAGGAAAACAGGAAGTCAACAGAGGCTGGTCTCTGAGACACAAACACAGAAGGTGTTTAAAGGAAAAACATCAACTGTCAGGTACGCATGATTTAGAGTGTAGTAGAATTGTAAACTTTTTATTTAAAAAGCAACTTTACTGGTTCATTTTTACAGAAACTTCTCCTGGTTCAGAACTGCCAACAGATAGATGAAGACACCTGTCCCTTTCTGCGTGCAGGAAATATAAACAGTGATTTTCTAACTTGGCTGCTCTCCATCCAGGTGACATTTCCAATTCTACCTAGAGGCTTGGGAGATCCAGGCAGGCTGGCAGCACCAAAGGTGGGCCTAATCGGAGCCTTTTTTGGCAAATTCCTCTTCAAGAAGTAAAAGAAAGTAAAAGACACTGGGCACATACCCCACAGTACTATAGAGAAATTTTTGGAAGTAATTACTGATTTCTAAATATACAAAGATTTAAAAGTTTGGTTTTTTTGGACCTGGATGAAAGTCAAGGAAATAAAACTTGAAGATAGCATGTAATGAAGAGGAGATTAGATGTAATTAATCTCAATAATTCAAAATGTTCTTCTCTATATCTATGTTTTTCTATATTATATAGACTTCTGGTTTCCTTCTTTTTCATGGCTTTGTAAATGTCCTTTCTTCCTCTTCTTTCTTTTTTTCCTCTCTTTACTATTATAAATAATCATTGAGTGCATACATATTTCTTATTCCACACAGTGATGTATATGAAACTACTTGGAATAGTCCTAAATTCATAGAAATCACAGACCAGTATGTAATCAATCAAGCATGATATTAAAACATATTCAAGAACCTACATGACAGTAGTCATAGTAAAATACTTTCTGAATACCAGATTATATAATCTCACCTTAACTTTTAGCAAGACTATAAGATCATAGAAAACTTCTGATCTTGAGAAATAAAGTTTACTATAAGTCTAAAGGGCTTTATGACATATAAAATATTCCAAAAATAGAGATTCCCGTAATCATGAGACTAGATCACGTGTGTACGGTGAAAATTTACACCCCTCTATCTAATATAGCTTAGATTTAGACTGCTAGACAACATCATATTGACTAAATTATTTTCATTCTATGATCTCAATTTAGATACCATAATGAATGAAAATTGCTCTTGTTACATAACTAACACATCTTAATTATATAAGTCACCTAGATGTATTTGTATACCAAGCTTAGGTGAAAATATAAGCTAAAAGAGTAAACTATGGTGAATAGTGCCTGAGGATAATTAATGTTACATCGCCTAACAAACAATTCTTTTCAATTTTTATTGACCTTTTTTTCCTATGTGATACATTGATTTCTGCAGCATTGCAGCCATCTAAGGCTTAGACGCTGACTCATAAATAAGAGATCGTAAAACAGGGAACGAGAGCAATCTTTTTTCTGATAAGGCACAATCCATTTTAGCATCATTTCTTCCCTTACATCAGAACATGGCCACATATCCATCTCTTATGGTTAAGAGATATGTTTTGTAGTCTGCCTGATAAACTGTCCAAGTACAGGATCACATATATCTATTTTGTTTTCTGTTGCTGTAAAAACAACACTAACCAAAGACTAGTTGGGAAGGATAGGGTGCATTTTGCTTACATTTCAGTCCATTACTGAAAGAAGTCAAGGCAAGAGCTGAAATAGAAGCTTGAAACAGAAACAGTGTAGGAACATTGTTTGCTGGCTAACTCTTTCTTCCCCACAGGCTTGGTTCTACTAGAGATGATGATATTCACCATGAGCTGAGCTGACTCCTTATGAATCAATTAATGATGAAATCCTCTAAAGACATGACGATAGACTAATATCATCTAGAAAATTCTCAATTTCAACTTCTCCTATCAAGTGAATGATTGTAGGCCATGTCAAGATGAATTAAGCCCAACCAATGCATCATAGAATTGGGAAAAACTAATATTCACCATCAAATGAAAAACTGATAATAATGATAATCCAACACGTGTAAAAACTGCTGAAACTAGGATCTTCTAGTAGATGAAGTCAACATCCAGCAGCACAAGTAGAGGAGAGGACAAAGTGATATACAATGGGAGAAAAGCAGACTAATGTAACATAGAAGGAAGACAAGCTGACTAAAGCTAGAGGCCCTGTGTTAAGTTTGTGTTAACATTCATTATGGAGAGAACAAAAGTGTCTCAGTGAAAGTAAATGAGCCCAACTGGAACCTCTTTGTTGGGTCCATACTAATTTAAAAATGTATCCATACTTTACTAGGTTTCAGAGAACATAAAGGATACCTTTTTTCAGCATATTTGGTAATATACATATTAATTTAGAATTTAATTTGTGCTGAGCCAATTTACGTTGAACTCGAACTTGGCATCCAGTCCCACCACCCCCAGAGGAGGCTCCACTCCGAGGTGCCCTAGCATGCCCAGGGTCTTAGGATCAGGGGTGAGTAAAACACAGCATCTGTTCCAACACCACCAGGAGTAACTGGGACCAGAAGGATCCTGGGACTCAGAAACACTGCCCCAGAAGTGTCTAGGGTTCCTTCAGGTGTGCCCTAGTTTACTTTGGGCTCAAACACTGCAGCCATTCCCACAGCCTCCAGAGGAGGCTCCACTCCCAGGCACTCTAGCACACCAAGGATCACAGGATCCCAGACTCCCAGGAGCTTGGAAACACTAAGATCTCAGGGTATCAGTGGCAGCTTGACTCCCAGGAACTCTGTCACATGCAGGATCTCAGGATCACAGGATCACAGAATCACAGGATAACAGAGATAGCTGTACTCTGAGGAGTTCTGACTCAACCAGGTTTACAGGAAGGACAGGCTCCAATCAGATATAGCAAGGGCAGTATTAGAGACAATCAGATGGCAGGAGGCAAGCATAAGAACATAAGCAACAGAAACCAAGGTTACTTGGCATCATCAGAACCTAATTCTCCCACCATAGCAAGTTCTGGATACGCCATCACACTGGAAAAGCAAGATTCTGGTCTAAAGTCACTTCTCATGACAATGATGGAGGACATAAATAACTCCTTCAAAGAAATACGGGAGGACACAGGTAAACAAGTAGAAGCCTTTGAAGAGGAAACACAAAAATCTCTTAAAGAATTACAGAAAAACACAACCAAAGAGGTGAAGGAAATGAACAAAACCATCTAGGATCTAAAAATGGAAATAGAAACAATGAAGAAATCACAAAGGGAGACAACCCTGGAGTTAGAAAACTTAGGAAAGAGATCAGTAGTCATAGATGCAAGCATCACCAACAGAATACAAGAGATACAAGAGAGAACCTCAGGGGCAGAAGACACCATAGAAAACATTGACACAATAGGCAAAGAAAATGCAAAATGCAAAAAGCTCCTAACCCAAAATATCCAGTAAATCCAGGATACAATGAGAAGACCAAACCTAAGGATAATAGGTATAGAAGAGAGTGAAGCTCCCAACTTTAAGGGCAAGTAAATATCTTCAACAAAATTATAGGAAACTCAGGTTGCTTGCAAGGTTGTGGAGAAGAGGAACACTCCTTCATTGCTGGTAGGATTGCAAGCTGGTACAACCACTCTGGAAATCAGTTTGGCGCTTCCTCCAGAAATTGGACATAGTACTACCTGAGGTCCCAGCTATACCACTCCTGGGCATATACCCAGAAGATGCTCCAAAATGAAGGATACATGCCCGAAGATGTTCATAGCAGACTTATTTATAATAGTCAGGAGTTTTAAAGAACCCAGATGTCCTTCAACAGAAGAATGGATACAGAAAATATGGTACATTTACAAAATGGAGTACTACTCTGCTATTAAAAATGATGAATTCATGAAATTCATAGGCAAATGGACAGAACTAGAAAATATCATCCTGAGTGAGGTAACCCAATCAGAAAAGAACACACATGGTATGTACTCACTGATAAGTTGATATTAGCCCAAAAGCTCCAAATAACCAGGACTCACAGACCACATGAAGCTCAAGAAGGAAGACCAAAGTGGGGATGCTTCTGTCCTTCTTAGAAGGAGAACAAAATACTCACAGGAGCCTGGAGTATTTTGGAGATAAAGGGTTGAGCAGAGACTAAAGTAAAGGTCACCCAGAGACTGTCCCATCTAGGTGTTCATCCCATATACAGTTACCAAACCCAAACTCTATTGTGGATGCCAAGAAGTACATGCTGAAAGGACCCTGATAAGGCTGTCTCCTGTGAGGCCCAGCCAGAGCCTTACAAATACAGAGGTGGATATTAGCAGCCAACCATTGTCTTGAGTGTGAGGTCCCTAATAGAGGAGTTAGATAAGGGACTGTAGGAATTGAAGGGGTTTGAAATCTCTTTGAAAGAACAACAATATCAACCAACTAGAAACCCCAGAACTCCCAGGGACTAAGCCATCAGCAAAGGAGTACACATGGCTCTAGCTGCATATGTAGCAGAGGATGGCCTTGTCATGCACCAGTGGAAGGAGAGGTCCTTGGTCAAATGAAGGTTTGATAGATGCCCCAGTATAGTGGAATCAAGGGTGGAGAGATGGGAGTGGGTGGGTGGATGGAGGAACACCCTCACAGAAGCAGGGAGAGGCAGGATATGATAGAGGGTTTTCATGAGGGAGGGAAACCAGGAAAGGGGATAACATTTGAAATGTAAATAAAATATCCAATATAAAAAAGAATTTAATTTGTAGGAATTTGGATCTCAGTTAGTACATTCCTCAGTGATATTTTTTATTTACTTTCTAACTTAACTAGGTGGTTACCTCACAGAAAAGTAAAGATAAGATTCTTCTAAGACCATTCATCTATAAAGTATGTACCACAAACATAATTTTTCAAGTCATTGAAAAATTCAAGTAATATAAACTATAGATTAGGGACTGTAAAGTAATCTAATTCAAGAACATTTTAACTCACAAAAATGAGGATAACTAAATTCCAGCCCAGTGATAAGACACTAATCATTACTTCTACTCTTGCACATTATTTATTTTGTGTTCTTAAATTTTTTATATTGTTTTACTTTTTGAGTTTATAATGTGATTAAGATATTTCTCCCTTACCTTAGTCTCCTCCAATAATCCTCTCATATAATGCTCTCTGCTAGCTTTTAAATTTATGGCCTGTTTTTCATTAATTGTTTTTACACGCATATATTTATATACATACATGCCCCTAAATACAGCCTGTTCAGTCTGTGTAATGCTACCTGTCTATATGTTGTTAGGGTTGACCATTTGACACTTGCTAACCTATACATGTTCTCTTTCTCCTCTCACAATCCCAAGTTTTTCTCATTTGCCTACAGATCTTTGTGTATGGTTGAGGCTTTGTGGGCATTTCTTTGTCCAGTCTGACATGTTTATTGGAGTTATCCCTGTTCAACCCACACTGACAGTCCTAATAGATACATATAGAAAACATTCCCTCTTCTAAGACTCAGCCAACATTGCAGAAGAGAGAGTGGGAAGACAAGAGCCAGAGGATCAGAGAGTTTTCTATGAGACTGTCTTTTAGTTATATCAGAAACTACATCCATAAAGTCTCACTAACTATATTTTAAAGTGTTGACAATTTACTTGTTTTATTCATGTGCATGTATGTATATGTGTCTGTGTTAGTGTATGTCAAGTATGAACATGACTGCAGCAGCAAGAATTGGACACTGGATCCCATGGCGCTGTAGTGACAACCACCTGACTTGGATGTTAGAAGGAAGAATGATAAACACTCAGCCACTGATTCATTTATACAGCCTCATCAATTGCCATTTTAAAATGCTAATTTAACATATGAATTATTGTTAATATTAATATGTTGTAGATATGACATTTATTATCAAGCAAATCTGATCATCAAAAAACCAAAGACAAAAGAAGTTTCAGTGCCAAATGTAAACAGATTCAGAAGTGTGCAGTAAATCCAGACCAAAAAAAAGAGCAGGCTTTCAATGCATATATATGTGTATATATATGTTTATACACATAAATGCAAACTATATTTCTATATTTATATACATATAAAACAGATAATTATATATTTACATATACATATATACATATATATTTAGGTTGGGAAAAGGAGACAAATGCTAACACAAAGAATAAAAAGAAAAAAAAATTAATAACTAAGTCCATTTTTCATTAGCTCCTTTTAAACATTAAAGACCTAAAAGACATGTGAACTTAATTGTGTTCTTAATGGCATAGATAGCAGTTAGTCAAGGTAAAGTTATACACAAATGATTCTTTACATAAGGCAGGTTGTCTTAGATTTTTAAATGTACAATGGTGTGAAAAAACTCACATTTAGTAAAAATAATGCTTTTCATTTTGAACATGAATTCATTTCCAGACTAGTGACATGTCCTTAAATACTCTTTAGTTCCCTAGGTAGTAACAAATGTGGACATGTCTGATTAACCAGAGGATCAACATATTAAACAACTGATACCTTGAGTACTCTCTGAAGCGAAGTTAGACAGGTTAGTATGGTGTGTGGTGTGCTGAATGGCTTTTAGGTTGCTATATGTTAAGTAGAAACAAATCGCAAAGAAAATTCAGAAGCATCAGTTGTTACTAAGAATTAAAGCAAGATTGGGGCTATCTCTTATTTTTTTTAAATGTTGTATGCTTTCAAAAATATGTGAGTGCTGAAATATTCTGATTCACAATTTTCTAATTTAAGACACCCCATAGATGTCCTAACAACCCATCTTATGTAATCACATTGTGTTTTTGTTTTTTGTTTTTTGTTTTTAGATTTTCATTTCTTTATTATTAGTGATAGTGAGCATTTTATCATATACTTACAATTCTTTGTGACTTACTCTGATAAGTGTCTAGTCAATTTTATTTATTTATTTTTTTAACATTTAAAAACACATTTTAATTAAATAGAATTGAATCACATTCTTGTTTCCCTTTTGTACCACCGCTCTTCCCATAGACCCCCCTTCAATACCTACAATATCTTCTTTGTCGTATTCCTTAAAATTTATAAAATATT
>NW_022196897.1:93533779-93536669 GCF_008632895.1 Mastomys coucha
CTAGCTCTTTACCTGTGTTCTCCTGTATTTCTTTGAGGGTGCTATTTATGCCTTTCTTAAGGTCCTGTGTCATCATCATTATAAGTGTTTTTATATCTGAATCTTGTATTTCCAATTTGATGGTGTGTCCAGGACTTGCTATTGTGGGAGAATTGGGTTCTGATGATGGCAAGTGGCCTTGGTTTGTGTTGTTTATTTTCTTATGCTTGTCCCCTGCCATCTGGTTAACTCTAGTGCTACCTGCCCTTGCTAAATCTGACTGGAGCCTGTCCTTCCTGTGATCCTGGTTGTGTCAAGCTGTGATCCTCAGAGTCAAGCTGTCTCTGTGATCCTGTGATTCTGGGATCCTGGGATCCTGGGCTTGTTAGATCACCTAGGAGTATGGCTTTCTCTGTGTGTTGTGGGACTGGCTGCAGAGCTTGTGTCCAAGTCTGCTCAGAACACTAACCCAGACAGACTGGAAGGAACCCAAGTCACTGGGCTGGCGGAGTTCCTGTGTGCCTGGTTCCACTGGTCCTAGTTACTCCCAGTGTTGGGACAGATGTTGGTTCCTGCTCACCTCTGATCCTGGGTGTGTCAGAGTGCCTGGGAGTGTAGCTTCCTCTGGTTGTTGTGAGACTGGCTGTCGAGCTTGCGCCCAAGGTCTGCTCTGGACCCCAGCCCAGACAGACCAGAAAGTATGTAATCACATTGTTGATAAAGTTATCATTACAAACATCTATTGAACCCCATTTAGTATTAATACCTAAAAAGAAGTAAGATTAACTGAAGAGGCCTATTTTGGTCAGATACTTAAATTCTGAGTTATAACCATTTTAATGAAGCATTACTTATTTAATATTTTAACAATGTACAACTTAATTGAAAGTCCTTCTAGATGTAATTTAGCCAAAATATTTAATAATATAATTTACATATAAATAATATGTAAATGTTTATTAAATAATTCTTCTACATTCTTATTTTAAAGCATTAGATTAATTGATAATCTATTACTTACAGATGTGAAGACAAATTTCATCCAAAGCAAATGTTTAAATGTATGTAATCAAAATTATAAAGACTATCATGCATTGAAGCCAATATATGTAGCCTATGAAGAGTATTTGATAACCATTTCTGAGCATTGTGTAGCTATATGATGTCTCATATGTATGCATACCTACATAAATATTTATATTTGTATATGTACATTGTCTTAGTTACTGTCTCTCTTGCTCTGATGAATGACCATTACCAAAGTCAATCTGGGGAGAAGAGGGTTTATTTAGCTTATGCTTCCACATCACTATTTGTCACTGAAGGAAGTCAGGAGAGAACTCAAACAGGATCTGAATCTGAAGGCAACTGATCCAGAGGCCTTGGAGGAGTGCTTCTTATTGGGTTGCTCCTCTTGTCTTTCTCAGCCTGCTTTGTTATAGAATTTAGAACCACTGGCCCAGGTATGTCCCCACTCTCAACTGGCTGTAGCTCTTACTTATCAATCTTTTATTAAGAACATGTTCTACATACTTGATTACAGCTCACTCTTACAGACACATTTTCTTAAGTGAGTTTACCTCCTTTCAGATGTCTATAGCTGGTGTCAAATTAACAGAGAACTAGCCAGTACATATATGTATATGTGAATAACTACCCACATATGTACCTCTTACATACATATGTACATGCATAAGCATGTATATACATATATGAATGTCTAAATTTTATATACATAGAGCCCAATCTTAGTTATTGTGGAAAGTAGAATTATCTCATTTTGTAGATGTAGATACTAATAATCAAAGAGATTCAGTAAAAAAAAACCACACAGTTTTAAAAATTATATTTTAATTTTTAAAAATTACAATATAACTACATCATTATTCCTTGTGTTTTTTCTCTAACCACTCAAACATATGCCTCTTACTCTCCTTTACATTCATGGTCTCTTTTTATTTAATTGCTCACACACAGACAAACACTCAACATTTCTAAATATATTGTATTTACAAGCTGCCCAGTCCATAAAAATGTTACTTGTTTGTATGTTTTCAGGACTGATTATTTGGTATTGGATAACCAACTGATGTGTAAGAAAAAGTCATATTGTTTGCTGTTCCACTTCACTGTCCTTGGAGACTCATCTTACAATGTGACTAAATGGACACAAAACAAATTTCAGACAATTTTTGTTTAAAACACTAACAATTGAATAGTGGGTAGACAGTCACAAATACTGATAGGTACCTGCAGAATAAATTTCCTTTGTTTTTGTGAACCACATGGTGCCCAAACTGGGACTTCTGGAACATCTAGGTTTTATACAGTAATCTGATTGGGGCAACTACTTTTTTTCAATTTTGTTTATTTACTCACTGACAATTTCATGAGTTCTGTCACAGACACCTAGGCAATGGATCCTGAAGTCCCAGAAAGTAAAGAGAGACTGCCCTTCACTGTTGAGACAGTGGAGGAAGAAGAAGGAAAGGGGGAAGACTTACTCTTCACTAAGATGTACTTTTGAATATTCTACACAGCCTGGGTTCATGCTACCCCTGGGAGACTGGCTGAGTCATCTTCTTGGAAAAACTCATCATTCTGATAGTCTTCCCTACCAGAAGTTTTATTTTCAACAGACATGTTGTTTTTGTTTTACTTCAGCTTCTGGAGTTCAACTTCTGGTTAATTCTTCTTGGGTTTTATTTGAGTTTTCAAGAAATAAGGTTGTAGTCTTAATAAAGATACTTTTTAGATAGACCCAAACTCACATTTGCTACCTCTTTTACTTTCCCCATACACGAAAAAAAAATGCTTGTATGTACTTCTTTTTTCTGTCTATAAGGTCTTCTCTTCAGAATGGGACTTTAATGTTTTTCTTTTGCTGAAAAACTTTGCGGGCTTTTTCTTT
>NW_022196897.1:93536679-93581448 GCF_008632895.1 Mastomys coucha
CTAAACTTCATGCATGCACATTATTTCATTTGCTTAATGAAGTGCTTTTAAACAACTCCTCTTGTGGCTTGTGTTTGTCCTAAGTCCAGCACTGCATTCTACCTCCTGGATATCTCCATCATTTTGTTTCCAGATTTGTTATTCAGTTAGTATTTTCTCTTTCTTAGTGCTATCCTAATCATACAGTGTCTTTTCTATTTCTAGAATTTCTCAAGATGATGAATTTGAACATATTGGGAAGAAGACTTAGTACCTTGGAGAATTAGGAAATCCAAAAGAGAATAATCAACTAACCTAATAAAAGACTCTACTTGGAAGTCAGCTCAGGAAGGTGATTTCATGGATTCAAAGAGGAGTCTGGGATATAGTGATTAATGAAAGACAAATATCCTTTTCTGTAATAGTTGATGAGCCCTTCAAGTCATTGCAACCATTGCTGCTAGGAACTAGCATTCTTTCCATGGAACAATTGAGACAATCCAGTTAGTTATACAAGGCTTTTCATTTGCAATGTTTAAATTATAGTTCAGATCTCCTTTTATGGGAATGACAAGAAGCTTCATAAAATTATATTTTCATTTTTCAAATATATTAATTTGGATCAGACACTTCCATTCTCATTTCCTTTACTGTGATTCCTACTCTACTCCCCATCACATACACCACTTCTCTCCTACTCCCACGTTAGCTGGTCTTTCTAAAACCAACTCTGCCAACTTCATGATGCCTAAAGTACATTGGTGTAGGAAAATCTGGTACATTAGTAGCCTCTCAGGGGTTCTTGAAGTAAACTAACTGTCCCTTCCACAACAATCGTCAGCTGACAATGGATCCTTAGTTAAGGGTAGAATGTGACAAGTACCCCTCCCTTCCATTCTAGTATTTTTGCTATCTTGGTCTTTTGTAAGTCTTGTGTGTGTCTGAGGCACCAGCTGCTGTGAGTTTGTGTGCAATAGCCTAGTCAAGTTCGCTCTATTAAGCCACATGAATCTGTATCTTCTGTACCTTCCAAATAAATATGGAATCCATGACCTCATCATTCTCTTGCCCACATGCTCATCAGCTCTCACCTTATCCTGTACTTTATAAGATCCTCCAGCCTGTTGTTGCCCTTAATGGCCATATACTGATCCTCTTATCCTGTTCATTTTGTCTTTCTTTCAATAGTTCAGTCACAAAAGGAATCAGGTTTAGAAAAAGAATTGATCAAGTTTCAGAACTAGTATGTTAAGGGTAAGTGTTGGCATATATTTTTCTGGAATGATATGGCATATCCTCCTTTAGTTGTACAGATACAGAAACAAAACAGATAGCACTGCATAGCATAGTGACTACCATTCAGTGAACCAGGATCCATGAATCCCATGTGGAGTAAAACAAGAGAAGATACTTCATCCTACCTGGTCACATATGGGACAGATGGATTATATTGTGGATTGTTCTCTGAGTAACTCTCTGTCCCTTTGGTCCTAAACTAATGTCCACAAGGCAGGGAGTACATTTTGAAAACTTCTGTAAGTCAGTATATTTACAATGCAATAGGAAGGCCATGTGTGCATAGAGGGGAGTCCCTAACATGTCAGTAAAAACTAAACTATCTTTTATTCATAGTTTCCAGAACTGTTGTGATATGATTCCCTTTGATAATCCTGGTAAGAAGTAGCCTCAGCATCACTGTGGCATTGGCAAACAAAGAGGAAGCAGAAGAAAGGGCTCTTGTTCTTTCTTTGAGGCAAGACTAACTTTTGAGACGAGAGCATATGTTTTATCTGCCATGTTTTACTTTGCCAATTCTGTCATCTCTACCATCAGTCATTTTATGCTTTTTCTCTATCATAAAAGATTTTTTGGAAAAGCCTCTAATTTTTTTCTTAAATAAGAGGCTAGTTTTAACTTAAGCTCAGTCCAAATATAATTTCTCAAAATATAGATGTATCTCTGCCAATATACTATTTATTGTGCAGTAAGAATAAAATTGAGACCAGACAAACATGATATAGTAATCACGATCCCAGGATGACAGTAAAGAGGGCTAAGCTTAGCTTCTTCAATTGAATATCCAAGTGCTTATTCACATGAGCCATAAAAAGGGACCAAGGAGACAGAGATAGTGGGAGTGGGTGGGTACAGTTACCTCTCTAATCTGGTTGGCTTTCCATTATTCTACATCATGGAAGATGTGTTCTGTGCACATAAAAATATGCAAGCAAAATTATGCATTCATGCCATTCCCTCTATAGGTTTACGTTTGTTAGTCAAACAGTAAAAGACATTCCATTGTAATAATAAACTGTTGAAGCCAAATTTGTCACATATTCAAGGGCTCATTTTGTTCTTTGAATCATCCCCACATGACCTGTGTACAAATTACAAAACCCTAAAGAGTTAAAAGTGTTTGTTTCACAGGAAATTGGAAGAAATTTATGTGCGCAAGTGAAGCTGAAAGGTCGAATGTGTGACTCACATCTATTGACAGATGGAGTGAGCATAGCATAAGCAGACAGTGACTAGAAAACAAGCCGTTTGTGGGAAAGTATTTTTAGAGACTAATTTCTACCCAGCTGTGTCATCTATGAATGGGAGAAGTTTGAGAAAGTTACCTAGGGGTGGCTGAGCTCAATCAAGTGAAAGTTAATGATACCGATTTTGCTTAAGTAGTCACTTCAAACTTTGATGTGCAAATGAAGCTGGTATTGGAACTAATTTCCTGCGGCGTTGGATCGTGCTGTTATCAAGATGTCCTAATTCTCTATTGTAGGAACTCTCATGACTACCACATTTTTAACAATAGAAACATCCAGCGCTCCTGTTTATAAACCTCTTTGCAATTTGAATGCCATTTCTATATACCTGGGAATTTGGCAATTGTCAAAGTAATTGTCTTAGTTTGGAATGCAAACATGTAGTAGAAAGTCTCCTAGTCACTGATAAAAATCTGAAAGCTAATAAATGATTAAGAATGGCAATTAAGGTCTGCTAGTTGCTAGTTCAAGAACCTGTGATCAATTAATAAGCTTTACTAGTGTGAGTTTCTTCTCAGCTACTTAAAAAGAGATATGCACTTTTTATACTTTAACAATTTTGTACCTATATTTAGGTGATAGAGGGAGGTATTTATTTTGTCAATATTATTTATTAATGATCCTTTCCTAATTCCTGGTTGTTGTTGTCTTTTGAAATTAATATCTCTACCTTAATTGAGATTTGTTTTATATAAGGGTGAATGGATATATAATGAGCAAATAAGAGTAGCAACTAACAATGCCATTTTCCTAAAGATACCACAGAAAAAGCAAAGGAAGAAAATACTTTATTTACATAGTGTTTTGTCCAAGGAGATACAGCATTTTAAATCAATTTGAGAAATGATATGCATTTAGATTAATAATAAATTAATGGAAATTGGTATTTACTTCTTTTGAAAACCTTTTCAGTTAAAGAAATTCATTTCTCAAGGAAGAATGACTGAAAAAAGCATAAAAAATATAAAGACAAACTACTCCAATTTCCATGAATTCTGGTAGTTATACTGTAGATACTGGGAAAATTCCAGGAAATCTGAATCCTGAAACTGTCTACCACATTAACACAACTCAAACACGAAAAGAAGGCCTCACATACACTTGAGTCAAGAATGGAGTCCGGTCTCAGAGCTTCTGAGCATCCACCTAAGGTCTTAGAATGTTCACACTGGTCTTTTTGGTTAACGAAGCTAGAGAGTTCATTTTTTGAAAACCTTGTTTTGATCTCTGTTTTCTGACACTAAAAATATGTTCACAAAGCATGACCTTCATGAAAAATGGGCAGGATTTCTGAAAGAAGATATTTCTACCCTCCCAGGAAATGGCTAATATGTCCAAGGAAACGGAATCTTTTCATTTACCATGTGGCTCTACAATGAGTGAATTGATTTTTAGATGTTTTTCATCATGTACTCTCAACTCCATTATTCTATTGAGTATAAAATGAGATACGTTAGATGCAGCAGTATATGGATTAAATTCCTCAGTAATATATTCATCTTTACTAGTTGTCCTTAATTAAGTTTCTAAATAGCATTGAGATCTAAATTCCTCACCTTACAGCAGAAATAAGCCATTTCTCTACCAATCATCTGTAGTTACTGCTGAGGGAAAAGGAAGAAAGTGCTAGCTCTAGCACTGTACAAACTCACGGGCTCCTTGTTACTAATTTCTGCATGACTGTTAACTGATCACCATTTACAAATGATGACTACAGACTTAGGTCTTTATACTCTTCTAAGTAACATGCAAGAACATTTAATGAAATCTTTGAGCTTATAAGTTTTTGAAAAAAGATGTTACTTATCAGTTATCTTTTCTACATTTTCCCCATTTTTATTTTAAATTACTGTAGAAGTCACCAGACAGAAGAGAGTTTCAAGATCCTGTTTCCATTTCAACAATGGTAGTCTTCTATATTAAGTTTTCTCACGGGGTTATTTCACATTTACGGAATAAAGAGAATCCAGATTTCTGGCCCCCCTTATCATATTCTAATTTTTTCATGTGTTATATTGATGAAACTGTGGCCCAAAGAGATGAGAGATTTTTCAAAATGGCCCAGCCGCATTTCCAACAGGCAAAGTATGGGTTGAACGATGGGTCTGATTCTTCCAGTATTATTACCTCCTCGTTTACTAAAGTCCTGTGACTAGAAGGCTGTTCAACTTTGCATAGAATGCTACAGTATATTAGTTGAATTATAATATTAATTGCCCTGGTACTTCAGTTTCCATAGTATGATCTTCAGTCATTTTCCCTTCATAGTTACTTCCTTTCACCTACACATATGCCATCAGATATTAGAAAGATCAAGGCATTATGTAGGAAACATTTTCAGGACCCGAATTCTGATTATCCACGCCTTTGTTATTGTATTGATCACAAGTAACTTCTTTAAGAATACATATTTAATTTTTACATCAGTTACATTTAAATTCCTCACTTGTAATATGACTGTTGAAATCATTGTCCAAATATGGCTCATTTTGTGACAAAGAAGAATTACTCTAATGCTTACTCTAGGAACATTAGTATAAATTGTAGGTCTAGGGCAAGTGAGACTTATGACCACACTGTTCATTGAAACATTCTGCAGGTGTACTTTTCTTTGAGATTAGTGAGAGAAAAATATCAATTAAATATATGTAGCAGTTAGTCATAAGTATTTACAAATTTGTATTAAGCCCTCATATATATGTGTGTATATATATATGTCATCACTAATAACAATAATTTCAGAACAAAAGTACACACACAAGACACACACACCTCTTTCTTTCTCAAACACATACTAGCACTAACGATTCTATTTAGCACTTTGGATACAAACTCTAAAATCAATTTATTCATTCTAAAATCAATTGAAGGTCAGGCAGAAGTTCTTTTCTATTAAATAAAAATGTATCAGCAGTATGCATACCTGATTATTTCCTTATAATTATAAAGATGAATAAATTACAACAAGAAAATTAAAACAGAGGCAAAACTTTGGAGGTAATTAATAATAGCTGATGTAGTAAAATAAGTAATGCCCAGAGATGTTTTGATACATGAATATTTATACAAATGCTTACGCTAAACAAAATGGATGAATGCTTGCTCTTAAGAGTTTTGGACTATAGGACTATTTTTGTAATAATATTTCACTTTATTAAAACTATTTCTTAATTTGTAATAATTAAATAAAGGAAATGATGGTTATATCATTTTGATGTCCATCAAATTATATATGTGGCCTAGATCTTGGAGACTCAATGACTGCCAAGATATAAAATGCATGGGGTAGTAACACTTATGTGTTAGTATAAACCACTGGTAACTGAAAGGCAAATCTTCTCAGAACTTGTTGGATTTTCAGATTTGAATTATCTAGTTACCTTTGAAAGAATCTTTTAGGATTCTTGAAATAATAGAGTGACAGGAACAAAGAGGTACAAATATAATATGAGAGGAAAAGCCAATCTATTTTATTCCCCCTTCTAAGAAGGACTGAAGGATCCACACATTGGTCTTCCTTCTTCCTGAGCTTCATGTGGCCTGTGAATTGTATTTGGGATATTCTGAACTTGGGGCTAATATCCAGTTATCAGTGAGTGCATGCCATGTGTGTTCTTTTATGATTGGGTTACCTCACTCAGGATGATACTTTCTAGTTCCATCCATTTGCCAAAAAAATTCATGAAGTCATTGTTTTCAATAGCTGCATAGTACTCTATTGTGTAAATGTACCACAATTTCTGTATCCATCCCTCTGTTGAAGGACATCTGGATTCTTTCCAGCACCTGGCTATTCTAAATAAGGCTGCTATGAATATAGTGGAGCATGTGTCCTGTAACATTTTTGAGCACCTTCTGGGTATATGCCCAGGAGTGGTATATCTGGTTCCTCTGGTAATACTATGTCCAATTATCTAAGGAACCACCAGACTGATTTCCAGAGTGGTTGTAACACCTTGCAATCCCGCTAGCAATGGGGGAGTGTTCCTCTTTCTCCACAACCTCACCAGCATTTGCTGTCACATGGATTATTTATCTTAGCCATTCTAACTGGTGTGAGATGGAATCTCAGGGTTGTTTGGAAATATGGACACAAAGTGTGGAGTAGAGACTGAGGGAAAGGCCATCCAAATACTGTCCTACCTGGAGATCTATCCCATACAAAGTCACCAAACCCAGACACTATTGTGGATGCTAAGAAGTGCTTTCTGACAGGAGTGTGATATAGCTGTCTCCTGAGATGCTTTTCCAGAACCTGACAAGTACAGAAGCAGATGCTCATAGAAAACACACCCAGAAAGAAAAAATGCTTAATGGAATCCAAGAAAGTATCCCTACTTGCAAGTTGAAACATAAGCATTGTTAATTTTAAAGAGACTGCTTCTCATTCTCTGAAAGCTTAGACTGGTTCTTATCCTCAAATATATATGTAGTAAAACCACAATAAATCTCAATCAAATTAATGAGGAAACTTCTGCCTGGAGTAACTCACAAATCAATCCTCTCTCTCCAATCACTGCTTCATTATTATAAGGAAGTGTAAGAAAGGAAGAAATGAGAGTGTGCTTTTAAAAATTAAAATGTTCAACCATTTTTAAATGTAAGTGATTCTATAAAAACTGGATAGATTTTTTTTCTTTTAAGAAGTGAATAGTGGATGCTGCCGAGGTTGTGGAGAAAGAGGAACACTCCTTCATTGCTGGTGGGATTGCAAGCTGATACAACCACTCTGGAAATTAGTTTGGCAGTTCTTCAGGAAATTGGACATAGTATTACCTGAGGTCCCAGCTATACCATTCTTGGGCATATACCCAGAAGATGCTCCAACATTTAATAAGGATACATGCTCCACTATGTTCATAGCAGCCTTATGTATAATATTCAAAAATTGAAAACAACAGAGGAATGGATACAGAAAATGTTGTACATCTACGCAATGGAGTACTACTCAGCTATTTAAAACAATGAATTTATGAAATTCTTAGGAAAATGGATGGATCTAGAGAATATCATCCTGAGTGAGACAACCCAATCACAAAAGAGCACACATGGTATGCACTCACTGATAAGTGGATATTAGCCCAGAAGCTCAGAATACCCAAAATATAATCCACAAACCACAAGAAATTCAAGAAGAAGGAAGACCAACGTGTGGATACTTTGATCCTTCTTAGAAGGGGGAACAAAATACCCATATAAGGAGTTGAAGAGACAAAGTATGGAGCAGAGACTTAAGGAATGACAATCCAGAGAGACTGCTTCACTTGGGAATCCTTCCCATATTCAATCACCAAACCCAGACACTATTGTGGATGCCAGCAAGTGCTGGCTGACAGGAGCCTGATACAGCTGTCTCCTGAGAGGCTCTGCCAGTGCCTGACTAATACAGAAGTGGAGGCGCACAGTCATCCATTGGACTGAGCACAGAGTCCCCATTGAAGGAGCTAGAGAAAAGACCTAAGGAGCTGAAAGTCTTCCTTAGGAGGAACAACAATATGAACTAACTAGTACCCTCAGAGCTCCCAGGGACCAAACCACCAACCAAAGAGTACACAATGGTGGGACTCATTGCTCTAGCTGCATATGTATAGCAGAGGATGACTTAATTGGTCATCAATGGGAGGAGAGGCCCTTAGTCCTGTAAAGGTTCTATGCCCCAGTGTAGGGAAATGCCAGGGCTAGGAAGTGGGAGAGGGTGGGTTGGTGAGCAGGGGGAGGGGGAAAGGAACATGGTTTTTTTTTCAGAGGGGAAACCGGGAAAGGGATATCATTGAAAATGTAAATAAGAAACTATCTAATAAAAAATAAAATAAAATTTAAAGGCATAACTTATATTACAAGGAAAAAATATGAAAACGAGTTAATGTTTTAAATACATAGCATTAAAAATGCACTCTAAGTATAGAAGTGATAAATATTAACAATTCAACCTCATTTTCCTCTAGGAGTGTGTCACAAATATTTAGAGATTGACTGTATGAAAAGGTAATTTATACTTTTACAGTATAGTTTATTATTTATAATGAAATGTGTGGATAAATACATATATGTGTCATAAGATTTACAATTAGATATAATTTAACTAAGTAAAATGTTAAATGCTATTGTAATTTTATGTATTGTTTGTCATAGTATCTCATGGATTCCAGACTATCCTGGATATAAAGTACACATTGTAGCTGAAAAAAAAGAAGTGAACAATACTCACTATCTATCTATCTATCTATCTATCTATCTATCTATCTATCTATCTATCTATACCTGTTGTCTAATTTTCATTTTGTCTATATTTATTTGACTCCTATGCAACTTTGAGGCATCTATATGTAATAGCTCATAAACATGAGTTTATTATCTATATGTCCCTCAAGGAAGATGGTTATAGATTAATCCTGTAATCAGCATTTTTAGAAAGTATTTTAGAACTATATTGACTATAAATATGATTTTACATGTAGCTACTTACTAATAAGCACTATTATAATATAGACATAAAAATGTTCAATTTTTTCCAATATATTTATAGTTTTGATGTTTCCAGTCCTTAATAACCACTATGAAAACATTAGATTTTTTTCTTTATGTTGAAGGGTACTTTATTACAGGAAATATGAAAAGAAGGATGTTGTGCTACTGAAATATATTTAAAAATCTTCAATTGGTTTCAAACAATGTTCTTATTGTATAGTTTTATGTTAAAATTCTGTTTACAGCAATCATTTGGGATTATTTGAATAATATCACTCATTTTGCTTTGCTGTGCTATACGATTTTAAGAAACCCACTGTGTGTATGTCATAACCATTAACAAATAAAAAAATCCCTGAGGAAAAACAACTTAAATGGAGGGAAAAACAAGATATGGTGTTGTATGTCAGGAATCCCAGGATATGAAAGGTTGAGATAAGAGGGGAAGGAGTTGTAGGTCATCTTCAGCTACACAGGGAGTTTGAAGCCAATTTGGGACACAAAAACCTCTGCCTGCCTGTGCTTCTGTCTCTGTCTCTGTCTCTGTGTCTCTCTGCTCTGTGTCTCTGTCTCTGTCTCTTTCTCATATATTTCAAATAGGGAAAGGTTGATTTTGGCGCACATGTTTTGAGGTTTTAGTCCAACTCCAATGTTTTAGATCTGATAAGAGATGTTCTGTATACTATGCTACCAGGAAATGACAGTGAAAGTTGAGAAAATTTCCCAGGGTATGATTTCTCCTTCAAAATTTTGTTTTCAGTACTTCTAGTTACCTACTTCCTCCTGTTAGGCCTTGTCTCCTAAGCTTTCTGTCACCTACCAATAATGCCATGAACCTGTAAAATTACCAAAAGACTAACCCACTCATTAAATTAGTGCCTTCACAACTCTACCCCTTTCTTATAGTGCCAGCACTTGGGGATCTTACCCTTAAACATGTGAGTCATCTGAGCATGGGGGTGGGAGCATTTCACATCTAAATCACAATAGTCAATATTCATTGGCAAAGGATGTTGGAAGGACAATACATCTAAAACCAAGAAATCTGGTAGATTTAGTTAATAATCTGGATGCTTCTTCAGTAAGGGTACCCACTTTAGTAGTAGGACCATCCATTACACCATCAGGCTTAGTGGTCTGATCTCGTCAGCCAGAGCCAGAGAGTGAAGGGAGAAAGGCAGGGAAGCTTAAGTGCAGGTCATGAAACTCTGTAGTGATCACTTAGAAGGTCTTTTAAAATAACTGGGGTTTAACTGCTTTGCCCCACTAATCATATTTTAAGCTAAATTTTAATCATTGCTTGTGACCTTTACAATGACCTAGTATGTGCTGAGTCC
The DNA here is from genome assembly GCF_008632895.1 of Mastomys coucha. Lineage (NCBI taxonomy): Eukaryota > Metazoa > Chordata > Mammalia > Rodentia > Muridae > Mastomys > Mastomys coucha. Next base: position 93,547,007 of record NW_022196897.1, read on the forward strand.
TAAACCTTTTTTTTTTCAATGCAGTATGCTGTCTTAATAATGTTACAGAATAGACATAGTGAGTGATAAACTTTATAGCTATGCATTATGTAACTTTATACATGACACAGGAAGTTAATGACAGTGGCACTGTGTCTAAGGACTAAGAAGAGAGATGAAGGGGACAAATAGTATAAAGCATTTTAATGGGAGTTAGAAGCCCTTTCACAGAGAGACCTTTAAATCATCTTCTAGTGAAGGATAACCTAAATTTGGGGGGACAAGTGAGTGGTGGGACACCTCAAAACCTCAGAAAAATGAGCAGCTTCGGTGAGCCAGGTGATCAGGGACTTTCTATGAAGCCATGCAGGTCTAGTTTAGAGCAGAGCAAGTATTATTATCTTATGTTTCACTGGGTAAATGCTGCTTATATTTAGAGTATATAGTGTGATTTTTTTATATTACTGTATAATGTTAAGTGATCAGCAAGTTTCTTATCATAGCTGATAACATTGTTTGTTTCCTCTTCTTATACTGTATATCATAAGAACACTGGAGACCGTACTAAAGCAAATTTCAAGTGTATGCTATGTTACAGACTTTATGCTCTTTAGAAACATCATGTACAAATTTGAGCCCCAGAATTTACTTATCACCCAGCTGAGAGTTTATGTTCTTTGAGCATCACCTTCCTCTCTTCCCTACCTCCCTGAGACCTGGTGACCACTGTTTGTTCTTTGACCATTGCCTCCCTCTCTTCCCCACCTCCCTGAGACCTGGTCTGAGAGTTTGTTCTTTGATCATTGCCTTGCTCGCTTCCCCACCTCCCTGAGACCTGGTCTGAGAGTTTGTTCTTTGACCATCGCCTTACTCTCTTCCCCACCTCCCTGAGACCTGGAGACCACCATTTGTTCTTTGACCATCACTTCCCTCTCTTCCCCACCTCCCTGAGACCTGGTCTGAGAGTTTGTTCTTTGACCATCGCCTTGCTCCCTTCCCCACCTCCCTGAGACCTGGTGACCACCATTTGTTCTTTGACCGTTGCCTTACTCTCTTCCCCACCTCCCTGAGACCTGGTCTGAGAGTTTGTTCTTTGACCATCACCTTGCTCCCTTCCCCACCTCCCTGAGACCTGGACACCACCTTTTGACTTATGTAAGCTCAGCTTTCTGTGATTTCACATAAGATAGATGCTGCAGTATTTGTCTTCCTATGCTCATTTTATCTTGCTAAGCATTATGCATTCTAGGTTCATCCATGTTTAAGTCACAGAAAGCAGCACTTTGGGACAGATGGCAGGAACTACCAGTTGACAACAGCATCATGTAGTCATAGAAGCAATTTTTAAAATGACAACCTCAGTAGATTAAGGCTTCAGTCATATCCATTTTTAAATCCCTGTCTGTAGTTAGTTTTCAAATTTCTTAAAGTGCATTTTTTTTTTTTATTTCACTCTGGTAATAAGTCTGTTAGAAGGGGGGTAAAGAAGCTAGGATATCTCTTGCATCTTATAATTGAACCACCTACAAATAGTTACATACAGATCTATATTTGTACTGAAAGTATGCTAAAGAAGTAATTTTAGAATAAATATTTCTAACCTTGGGTAATCAAAGTATAGGTTACTATTAATAAGATTCTGCATAACTTCCTTCATTGCCTTTTACTGCGAGGGCTAACCATAGATTGTCACCTTGACTCTAATAAGCTATATATGCACACTTCTTTGTGGTTTATTTGGGTGTCAGGTAAGACTCTACTTATCACAATTCAACTGTTTCAAGACAACTTGCTTCTATAATCTTAGAATATAGAATTCCATAGAAGCAGTACTTTGGCAGTAAAGAAACCAGAATGCAGGTATCATATCAAGTCTGCTAAAACATGATGGTTCTGTTGATTAATACATGAATCATGCAGCATATGCCAAACAATTTCAGTGCGCTTTCCAAACTGTGTCCCAGAGAAACAGTTGGAAGGAAGAACCTTGTTTTCTTTGTTTTTGTATATTCATCACAGCACCTTATACCAGAGAACTAACTCAAAATTATTTTAGACAATATCGTTTCGTACATTTCAAGAATGGGAAACCCTTGGGATCCATTTTACAATAAGTAATAACGACTTCCTTTACTTGCATCTCTTCCTCATTCCATATGTTTATTCTGCCAAGTTAAAGGTCTCAAATAGATGTAAAATAGTAGATCTATAAAAGATATTTTTTTTTTGTTAATTGAACAGTAAGGTTCTCATCACTAATTCTAACTAGTGTGTTAGTGTAATGATATCAAGGTATATTTGTATTTATCTGTCAGATTAAAACCACTATACTAGAAAAAGTGAGGGTTGAGTCTAGTGATAAATGTAGTGAGCTGGCTAGCATTTATGTCATCTTTATCCATATTCTAACATTAAGCAGAGTTCTTCCTTTCATTCCTTTTACCTATTTAAATACTGTTTCATAATTATCTGTCTCCATCATAAAATATATCTCAAACAAGATGTAATATATATATATATATATATACATAATATACAAAATTATATTGAAATTTGTGCATGTTTATTTATAAATTATAATTAAAAATTTCTCCTTAATGGCTTTATAGTATCTACTTTATATATTTACTCACAGAACCAATATGAGCATTATTTTAAAATTCAGATATTTTCAAAGGCTATGTTTAAATAATTTATCTTAACAAAATGATTATTAGCCCCTTTAGGGCACTGAGTATGTACTAGTCAGTGAGTGGTCTTAGACACGTTGACTAGATGTGCCTAGCACTAATTATGGTGTTCAGTAGTGGAAGAGAAGTCTTTAGGAACCCAAAGACAGGAGGCTCAGAAACTGTGCTCTGTGTATGGAGATTGTTTTCCATCTAACAGTGGTTATTTAGAGAGTGGAGATCCTGAACTGTTGTTTGCATGCAGATGGAGAAGTCCTCAGAAGGTGCTAACCATCCTGCTGAGTAGTCTCTCCCCAACCTAGACACCAACTGGAACACTCCACAGAAAGCAAGGAAGGATTGAGGTTCATTTGGTTCTTTGGAGGAGAAAAATATGTAAAGAAAAACATGTCTTTCAACATTCTGAACATTCCAGTTTGTTTGTTCACAGGGTCAACATTGCTAGGAGTCACGACTAGGGGTTCCTCTCACCTAGTTTATCTGGGGAGCTGGGCCAGGAGGCAGGGAAGGTAAATTAGGTCTGATGCTGAGATGACTCAGCCCCAGCCTGGGCCTTGACTTTCACAGCCACGCTTCAGTGACTCATTTCTCTGGCACTGTCTTTGTTAACTCCTGGGATCAGAAGAGGTGTCCTGTTTACATAGCCCTACATATGGCTGACTGGCTCTGGCTTTTTGATTTAAAGGAGCTGCCTGTTTCCATCCTGCACCTGCTTGGTGGTTTTACTGTCAAGTAAAGTGACCCTGGTATGTCACCGTCTGACTTAGCCCTCATCTTTGTTCTTTCCACTCAGTTGACCTCTCTTCCCCTCCTCCTCTAACCTTTTGAGGCACAAGTGTATGAATATTTTTAAAAAGAAAACTTTGGAGGTCTAGATTGTTTACTTGGGCCCCCTCCAGGCCATTCTCACAATGATGTAATGTTTTTCAATATTAGGATTGGGTTTTAGCATGCATTCTAGTTCTTACAGCCTTAAGTGATCTTATTTATCATCATCATCATCATCATCATCATCATCATCATCATCATCATCATCATCATCATCATCATCATTATCATCATCTTAAAGTATTTTAGTGCTTCAGTTTAGATGTCAAACAAACTCTGGACATCGAGTCAAGGAATATTCCCTCTGGGAATGAATGTCACCCCTCCCCCCAGCACCCAGGTCTCTAAGGATAGCACCTTAGAGCAGTCTAGGAAGAAAAATAATTAGTATCCCTCCCCATCCCACCCTACACAACCTGCTTTTCCTGCAGCTTTCTGAGTTGTCAGTCCCCATGCCTCCACACAGACCCCAAAGGGATGAAAAGAAAAGCAGGTGCTTGTGGTCCATGGCCCACCCCCCTCTAGCTAACTGCCTCTGATCTTGCCTACTCCAGCTCATCCAACACAGGTCATTTGGGATTCTCTCTCTGTTGCAATGTCATTATTCGGCTCCCCTGTTGCAGTGTTTCCAAGGTAAAGAATAGCTCTCTCTCTGATGCTTTGGACAAACTGTCCTGATTCAGCAGGAGAAATCCGAAAATCGTGATGTCTGTACGCTTCCTTATCCATTATTCAAATCCATAGACTCAGAGCGTTTAGGGAGGAGCTGCCTCCTGCACTACAGGGAAAATCAGTCATTCAAGTGGCTGATATGAAAATCAATTGCCTTCCTCTTTTTAAAAAGATATCATTCATTTCTAGCTTCCTACCTATTTTTATGGTCACCACCTTCAAGGGGTTAAAGATAGAATGAAGAACATATGTAGTACTGTGTATTTTTGCCCTAGGGATATCCTGATACTCTAAAACCCATCCCCATCCCCCAAGCAGTTCTTGCCACAATAGGGCTTTAATTGAAATGCAAACTGTTGTTCTCTATCTGCATAAGAGAGGACAAGTGTTAATGACAGCCTGTTTTCAGCATTTGAATCTGAGGAATAAAGCTGCCAATGTGTGATCACACAGCAACTCTAAACAACCCCATGCCATGAAAAAAGGAGAACTAGAGTAGTTATGAGAACCAGGCTCCTGCTTCCATGGTCTTCCTGGTGAATACCTCTTGTAAAGGAGAGAGATTGTCAATTACTCTGCCTCTGTCAGAGTGTATAGATGGAGGGTATCTCAAAAGGCATAAATGCATGAAACCAGCTAGGCATCTTCACACACAGCTTTAACAAATGTTTCCTCCCTTGCTGGTATGCTTTTGCAGGGTTAACTGAGAAAAAGGTAAAGAAAATCCAATTACTGTATTAGTCAAAAAAAAAAAATGCTACCTGTAAATTAATGTGAAATCAATGTGGTTTTCTTGTGAGTCTGGAGAGGCCTGTCTTTCTGCCTCTTCCCAGCCCTACGTTCACACTGGAGGAGCCTCTTTGAATTGCCTTAAGAACAAGTACAGAAACACCTCTGTTCAAAAGCCCAGCACTTGGGCTTGAACCCATGTTTTAGGACACTAACCCATCTATTTCTTTGGCCACTCATTATACTAGTATATAAGTAAATAGTGTTCTAAGTAAATGATGAGGAGTCAAAGTGTAAGCATTCAGAACCTGTGGTGATACATGGGTGGGTCCATAGACCTGTTGCCGGGGCAACGGCCACCATATTCCCAGAATCCATTGGGTTTAGCTCCCACCTTTACCTGGACTGCTACGTCACAACCTATATATATGGGTACTTTCCTCCATCTTGTTCTCTTTGCCCTCTCTCTTTCTCTCTCTCTCCTCTCTTTCTGCGCCGCTACCTTCTACTCCCTCTCAATTAAACCTCTTACATGTGGAACTGTCTAGGCCTGGTGTGATACTTGCAGACCCGACCGCCGCCGCCCAAACACATCACAAAGGACCCGTTTAGGCGTCTTGTGCATCTTTCCAAGCTCATGTATTTATTTGGATGACCAGTTCTTGCTAGAGAGATATTGCCTGTTTAGATACAACAACAACAACAACAACAACAACAACAACTACTACTACTACTACTACTACTACTACTACTACTACTATTACTACTTCCTTTTTATTCTTTTCTGCTACACTCTCACAGTGGAAATAATTAAATATCTTGCTTTCATTTCATTGACAAGCTTTTCTGCGAGTTGATTGGGTAAAGCAGATGCTTTCCCTAGAGCTGGGAAACTCCCATTAGTAAGAAAACATTTGTATGCAATATTTAATTACTGGTTACAGAGTCTTCAGTAGTTTGCCCTTCATTTGGCACAGCAGGATTTGTTGAAAAAGGCTAACCAGAGAAAATAAAGACTGTGGTAAAAGAAGCATTATTGCACCAGAAGAGGGTGCCATTTATAGTCACAGAGAATCCAAACAGAGCAGCCAGGAGGAATAAAATGTGTACAAGCGAGGATGTGTAGTGAGGGTGAGCATGTGTAACAGATGCTCAGTCAGTTTTCTAATCCTTTGTGCACTGTGATTATGTGTGTGGGGTTTCAAAATCAGCTCAAAAACATGTCAGCTTACCCAAACCAACCATGCTCATTACATGTGGGAATGGGTTACTAGTTCTATGATTGTATTTTTATATGACTATAAGACCAATTCTTATCTAAGAAGATATTTTATGTTCAACAAAATATTGAACCAATGTACAAATGCATCTACATACTAATAGGTTATATTGTGATAACTATGTGACCAACTAAGGAATAGGCATACCTATTGTAAAATAGCTAAGGTTTTTGCATATTTTGTTGCTATTTTAATTCTAGAAAATTTCAGAACCTCTACTTCCATTTCCTTCATTCTTAGAGTTTACTGAGAAGTTACCTGTTTCATATAAACCATGCTTTCTATGTTTACAGTCCTTTTACTCACAGGAAAGAAAACCACAATAGGTGGGGAAACTTATTAACAGTCATTTTTCAAAATAGTAAAATAGTCAGAGTGGTAATGATGCAGAAAATGGGTGGGCCTAGGCATTGCTAATGGGGATGAAAATTGCTCTTGCATTTCTGGGGGAAAATGTGGCAATAAATTATCTATACACTGACTAGGCATACTTCTTGACTCAGTAAATCCTCTTCTGGGAATCAAACCTACAGGAAGGAGGGGGCTGGGGCATGCAAAGATATAGCTATACATTTTCTATCCTCGTTTCCTTTTTGTGATCAGAAAACAATAAAAATAAATTTAATGCTTTATCATAGAAAATTAGTAAATGGTTGCAGTTCCTTATGTTATGCAGCTTTAAAAATAATCTCATGAACTATAAGAAATGCCACTGAAAAATAAAAATTTAAGAAGACTAGTATGCAAAATATTACTGCTTAGTTTCATGAAAAAGGAAGTATATACTTGAAAACATTAAAAGTTAATGTTATATAATTGAAAGCAAAATGGAATGACTATTTTTCAAAATATATGAATGAATGAATTGAAAACATTTTTTTTTCTTTTTCCATGTATACTTCTGAGTTTCATAAAAGTGACTCAATTACAATTCTCATAAGGAAATGGAATTGTTCAAATGAGACAGAAATAGTTAAATAGGAAAAATCTCATGGATTTGGGTTTCTAAGACATACATTGTTAATATAATACAATTGTCTGTTTTTGTCATAAGTGTACATGCAATTATTCCAATTACAATAATTATGCACTATGCTGTCTAGCTTCAGAGTACATTAGTATCCTTTTTAGTGGAATGTTAAGACAATAAAAGAGAAAATAGAGATACAGTATTACTTATTAGCACTTGACCTAAGTTAATTACAACTCACATATTATCCACAAGTATTGAATATATACTTTCAGATACTATTTAATTAGAAATCTGTTTTGAAGTCTGTCATCTCCTATGCAAGCAATTATGCAGGGTTTTACTTTCCTAAATGGGTTTTCTTTTTACTCACCCAACTGTAAGTATATTTTTTTTAGAGATTATTTCTGCCTTGCATTTCAATGGCATAATGGTTAACATCCTAAGTAGAGAGAAAAAAATCATATGCAAAATATGTATTAGAGCATTCTGAGTTAGGAAACAATATCACATTTTACTGGTTGGATTTTGGTTTAGTGTGGAGATATGGTGAAGAATGAATAAAAACAACGATCTTCACTTAGTTTGCTTCATTACTTTTAAGATTTCATCCAAGCTAATAAAGATCACAGCTTGCTAATAGCTGTCTCATGATGCTTCAAAGGTTAAATCTTATCATGAAAGTAAACCTTTTCCATTCTGGCAATATTACCTGGGACTTAAGTCCTAAGAATGCCATTCTGTCTGGAGCACAGAACCCTTTCATGAATAAACTATGGAAATCTATCCACCTCTGCTCATTTAGAATTCAATAATAGAATAACATAATCTGCATGATTTATGCAGAAATATATTTCATCCATATCTGCATTCTGAGAATTTCAAGTCCAAGCATCTGGAGGCTCTGTGTCTTTGAGTACTCTGTTTTCGTGATCATAGAAGGTGCCCCCTATGTTTTGTTTTCCATTGAAAAGAGGCATCTACTTCCTAAGGGGGGAAATATTATTTTTAATTACCTGATTACTTAACCTATTTGTACTACTAGATTATACCCCTGTCTCTAAATGTGTGTGTGTGTGTAAGAATATGAATCATAATAACCCTACCACATGAATTAATTATCTCTCAAGAGCCTAATTTTTAAAACAAACACCTTGAGTTGGGATTATAATATATTAAATTATGACAAGTACAAATATTCAGACCACTGTAGCTATTACGTAAATGTAGTTTATGATTGTAATTTAAGCTAATATGGATTGAGGTTAATATATAGCGTTAATAGATATTAAAGTAATGCTCTTGTTCATTCTGCTTGTTGTAAGATGACAAGAAGAAATTTAGGTAGGACTGATATTTTCATGGCTTAGATAAACATCTTGGGATGATTAGAAAATTTCCCCAACAGTCTAGCCTGCAATTATATGCATAGTTTTAAAACAGCCTAGGAGTATACTTCCATTTTCTGTTGTGTCTTTTGTTAAAACTAAGAACAGTATATATTTCAATATCTACTTATTTATTAATATAAACAGCGAAAAGCATTAGAGTAGGCAACTCTAAAATGTTTCTATAAACTACACAGGCTATCAGAGCTTCTCGGACAGCAATTGTCTTGCCACCAGTCATTCTTCATTCACCCACCATAATAGTTACTTCAGGCTTTTGCAGTTTCCTTTAATTTTTCAACCTAGGATTTCTTAAGATGCTTTCCATATAACATAAGTTTCACAGAATGCTTTCTAACAAAAGTATCCTTGTTAAAATAAGTGTGAGAGACTCAGTATACACAGGGACATATGGTGACACGTATGGTAATATGGTACATTTGGGGAAAATTCTTATGCTACAGATATTGGCTTATCTCTGTATTTTTGAGATTTATTTAATTTCAGTGTGTGTATGTATATGTGTATATATAAATGTGCATGTGTATGTTTAAATGGGTTAATCTGCCAGGTTCTCTAGTGAGGTACATTTATATATACTTATAAATCTTACTGATATTAGATATACAAATGTTAGATGGGTAGAGAGGCATATAGATAGAAGATAGATAGATAGATAGATAGATAGATAGATAGATAGATAGACAGATAGATAGATGATATGGAGTTTTTTTTTTTTTTTTATTAAGAACTGGCTCACTCAATTGGATTTGGCAATACGGAAATCAGTAAGGCAGGCTACCAACCAGGAAATTCATATAGGTTTTCTACATTGCAGACTTGTGGCAGAGTCCTACTCTTTTCTGAGAAAAACTGACCAAACAAACAAAAACAAACAAACAGAAAACCAAATAAGCAAACAAAAATTTTTATTTACTCTAACTCAGTGAATAAGAGAAATAGGAATTTTAGATAATAACCTATAAAACTGAAGAAGCTACTATTAAAATTCTACTATCTTCTAATAAAAAGCACCTCTTGGTGTTTCTGTTGTTGTGGACATGAGTTTTCAGACATTGAAAATAGGAAATGAGTTTTCAGCTCAAGCCAAATCCTGAAGCTGAGAGTGCCTGTTCATGTTTGAGAAAACAAATGACAAAAACTGGTATGAGTTCAAAGCCAGCCTGGGCTACAATGGAAGTAAGGATCAACCTGGACTAAAGAGTGAGTCTCTGTCAAACAAGAGTAACAACAACTGAAACTCCAAACCTTAAGGAAGTTCTATAGAGTACTAAAGCATTCTAAAGCATCAGTGACTCATAAGCAAGTGTAAGCTCAAAGATGGCAGTTATAAAAGCATTCAATATTGTTGAAAAGTTCATATATTTGTGCAGTATGTTACCAGGCTTTCACTAAAATTAGACAAGCCTATTTCTTCCCTCTAAGATGTATTTAAAAAATGGAATAAAGTGATATTACATAAACAAGTAATATATGACTTGAACTTGAAATTAATTGGTAACATCCCTGGAGCTGGTAGAATGCAACACATGTACAGATCAGTGTCATAATGAGTAAAATAAGCAATTTTGGCGATTGTTTTTTCTCTTTTTTTTTTTTGTTTTTTGTTTTTTGTTTTTTTTTTTTTTCCAGACAGGGTTTCTCTGTGTAGCCCTTGCTGTCCTGGAGCTCACTCTGTAGACCAGGCTGGCCTCGAACTCAGAAATCCGCCCGCCTCTACCTCCCAAGTGCTGGGATTAAAGGCGTGCGCCACCACTGCCCGGCATTTTTTCTCTTTTAATGAGACAGATTGGACCTTTTAGAACTCTGAATGCTATGAAATCCAGTAGGAATGAAGAATCTAGTTGAGTACCATTTTAATGTATGCTATGTTCTGTGACTCATGTTTGTGGTTCCTTCAGCAATTGGGTGTTAGCTTCAAGTTCTAGAAGGTATGTAGTAGCATTGGCAACAGCCTGTAAACTTTAAGAGTCTATGAATGTCACTGGGGAAACAACTCTAAAAGTTGCAACCTACTACTATTACTGTGATTTTTTTATTTGTAGCCTGTGCTGATACTATTATACCGTAACTACATATGACTTGGCTTTAGTAGGGTAGGTTTCACATGAACATTTTAAAGTTTTCATTGTCTCTCTGTGTACAAAATAAGAATAGTGAAAATTTCCTCACGGAAATTTGTTAGTGTCATTAACATATTTAGCATGAGTACAATCATGAAATATTCCACACAGAAACTACACAAATTTTTCCTTGCAGTATTTATATTCCTCTTCAGTAAATAGACAGTGTGGTTTCCATAAATTGCTCTCATTTCAGAATCTGTGGGAACTTACAGAGATAAAAATCTAGTCCAGACTTACTCAATAAAATGATTCAACTATTAAAGGAGTTAGGTCTGAATTCTAATTGTTACATCCAGGGAAGTAAAAGCACATGAAAGATCTACTCTGTGGTCTGAGTCTTTTTTTCTAAGAGCTGTAACACTTGGGAAGAGGTCTACTCTCCCAAAACACGGCCTGAAGCTGCTACACTCCTCACTGGCTAGTTGGCCTCTCGTAGGCCCAGCCTGACCCAACTCAGTGCAGGGCAGCACAGAGAAACAGAGCAGCCTGGAAGACAAAGCAGAGACTGCCCTGCCCATATTTGCTTTCCTTTGCCAGGGCAATTGCACCTGTTCAGGCCGGAGATCTCCATGGAAAGTGTCCACCACTCAGGCCCACAATGCATACACATACATGCATGTAAACATAATGAAATAAAGAGGCCATGCATTTGAAAGAGAAAAGGAAACGGTTTGGGGAACAGGAGGTTGGAGTAGAGGAAGAGAAAAGGAAATGATCTAATTATGTTATGATATCAAAAATAAAATAAATATTAAAAAATAGCTGATAGGACTACTGACATCTAACAGGTAGGGTGGGGATAATGTCAAGGGACAACGCACAGAACAGTACTCAGTATAACTGCTCATCCAGAATACCAAGAGTGCTGAGTAAGCAATCCTTGCTTAGTGTGTTCATGATAAAGAACCAAGTAATATCTAAATAACACTGAATAAATATGTGACTCATTTCTTTTGACATAGTTTCCTGATCTGAAATGATGAGTGGATTTAGATTTAGGACATTGTTCTGGTTCCTTGTGGACTTACTCTTTTTAGTAACAAAGCCTTTGTACCTGCAGTCAAGACGGTTGACAATGATACGCAAAGCGGCAATAACTAAACCTCTTTATGTTTATTAATTTGTGAATGAGGTTGATAAAAACTAACAAGGCAGAAAATGACTGCAAATGTAAATGCCAATGTGTTTAATGATCCGAGGAAGCAAGTTCAATTGGAGCTTGTCAGATGAAAATTGTTTTGCCAGTTGACCTGCCCATAAATACAAATAGACTGTGGAAGGCTGGGCAAATAGGAGCACTAGCCAAGGAATGACTTAATTAAATAAATGAATAGAGATCGTGAATAATGAATTTTTTTTTTTGAGACAGGGTTTCTCTGTGTTGCCCTGGCTGTCCTGGAACTCACTCTGTAGACCAGGCTGGCCTCGAACTCAGAAATCCACCTGCCTCTGCCTCCCAAATGCTGGGATTAAAGGCCTGTGCCACCACCACCCAGCAAATAATGAATCTTTAAAATGGTGAAAATTACCAGCTCAGCTGCTGCTCCTCAAAGTAACTGTGCAGTCATTATAAAATAACATATTTCAAAAGTATACTAATTCTATGTTTCCCAGCAAAATGATAAAGGAGCTTAGAATGACAGGCCATGGAACTGATTCTCTTAGAGCCCTGTTCCTTCAACTCCCGAATTATGGATATTATATTTTTATGTCTTCCTGAAGCTTTCAATATGTTGCTGGTATAACAGATACATTAGAACATCATTCTCTGTTATATGTCACCCATTGAACCATGAATGTCATTCATTTACTAAGTATTGAAAATATTCGAGTTATACTGTTAGAGGAAAATGAATCTTAAATTCAGTTTTATTTAGGCTTAGGAATATAATCTTATAGGCCTAAATTTGCATAATGAAAAAATATATTTTGAAATTCTAGAAATTAACTTTTTATGAAGAACCAGACTTAATTCATTCTGTCTAGAAGACAAATTCCACAGGATTTTTAAACTTTTCATTAAAAATGTGGAGATTGTGACATTCTAAGCAGTGTACTGGTGATGATAGTAGATTAGGTATTCAGAATGATAGATAGTATTAATCTGAAAAAAATCACAAAATTATATACATTCATTGATTATCATGGCAACTCATGTGCATATGTCAATTACTGAAATGATATTATCTCAGATAGGTTTAAAACTAATTAATTCCTTTCTACTTTTTGTGCTTAGATATCCTAAAACAAACATTTCTATTTAACATTTCACATGATTCTTTATAAGATTCTAAAGCATAAAAATCAATCCATGACAAGAGTTATGTAAATATATCATTACTGGATGACCATCTTGATCTACTGGATGAACCTAGAAATATGACAAAACAAAATCATAATTTCCTTTTTACAACTTCTATTGACTAATTGTAGGTATGAGCTTTTATTTTTATGAGAAGACCTGGACTTTATGATCTACCTTTCGCAGCTTTTTAAGTTTATCAATATAGTAAGCACCAAACTTAGCCTGTTTATTTAGCCAAAAGTTGTAACACTAGCCAGAAAAGCACATACAATTTGATTTAAGATTATTTTTTTTCCCAGACTGCTGATGTTGTGCACATATATGATCCTAATGTTCTGAAGTCAGAGCCTATGGGTAGGTCCCTGCTTGAGTCACAGCAGGCAGTGAAACAATCAACAAAGAGGTGAGAATGAAAATTCAGCTCAGGTTGACTCTGTCAGGGTGGATCACACTTCAGGAGTCTGATGCCAAGCATATTTAACGAGTATAATTTGGGAAATGTTTCATGTAGTAAATCCAAGGTACATAAAGAACTATAATTATATCAAAACTCAGCTCAGAGAACATCTTCCTTTTCCCAAGAAGATGGGTTCTAGATAGGCTGTATGTATTAGCTTAAGAGCCTAGAGAAGGATCTGGTATGGTCTGAGTCATACAGATAGTATGAAGGTCATTTGGGCTATTAGCCACCTCTGGTCCTGGTTAGAGAAGCTTGATGTGGCCTGGTCAAATAGAAAATACATATTGCTAGATGTTCATAACCTATATTCAATAGGTTCAATTCCTATATTTATGGATGGAAAAGCCTTAGAAAGAACATTTCTGTGTGTTTAACTTTCCTGTTTTCCCCGAAGACCTAGGAGCACAACGACCTTCATGCTCTCAACAAGAATCAGAATGTTTCACTGCAAGCTTCAGTTCATGCTGTTCTACATAAAAGCTTTAATACAGCCAAGACTGCATGGTGAGATGCTATCTTATCAAACTTAAATTTTTATTCACTATAACATTGGTTATATTAGAACTTCCCTTTCTGTTGATAGTAAAAGCTAGCACAGATCTAGATGAAATAAGACAGAAATAAATAAGTAAAAACCACAGACATGAAACACAGATATCCCACTAGAAGACATGGAAAACGAATGAAAAACATACAAACAATAACATGGGGGAAACATTTAAGTGAGGACATCATACTGTCTGATCATGTTAGTGTGCTCTGTCTACCAAGAGACAGGGAAAGATGTGGGATTTGTTTTAGATAAATGTGACCACCACTGAAAGAGTGAAGTATTAGTACCCTAAGATTATTGGCAAACAGCCATTTGTCATGCATGAAGAGATAGGAGGACACTACAGAATGAAGGTTTACAATGTTAAAGGAGTCATAACCACATTAATGTTACTGGCTAAGGATTAACAATTTCTGAAAACAAGGTTTTACTATGTAGGGGAGATAGAAGAAAGAGGCATCAGCTATGCCAGAGCAGGCCAAAAATATGCCATTGTTTAATGAGTCAGATTTGTTCTCTTTCTCTCTTTTTCTTTTGCTCCCTCCCTCTCCACTTGCTGTTTCTTTTCTAGATTGAGGATGGGGAGAAGGTACGCAATCTGTCTCTGCGTCTGCTACTCTGCCTCACTTTGTACAATGTTTTTCTGTTTTCCTTTAACCTTGCATAGAGTAAAGCAGTTTTTACAACTATTCTCAATCCTAGAAACCATCAGCCCCATTTATGTTAAAGATCAGAATATTAACAACACATCTTTATTCTCCTCTTCTGTTTTCTTAGTAAGAGACATTGGAAGTGAGAGAATGTCCAGAATCACATGCATAGACTTAAACAACTGTCTGGATGTCAGGATTCTAACATCTCTGACCTGTAGAACTGAGGCAACTTCCTTATCTCACCCAGGATTCATATTTCTCTCTGTTCATCTATTAAAAACTGTTCCTATTGCCCAATTATACTATATTCATTAAAATAATGACTACAAATACTCTTGCCTGTGCATAAGATAGAGCAGATGTAAAAGAAAAGTTCAGTGTCATTATTTATTTCACTATAGCTTCTCACCATATTCACATCTAAGGTAAGCTCAAAATACTGATGTCTGAATAGTAGTGGTGTTGGCTACAGTGTCTCAAAGGAGGTGTAGAACCTAGTGACATATTACACATTAGGAACTAGCAATCTATATTCATCTACTTTTAGTTTATGTTATACATCTTTTTGGGTTATATTGGTCTATTTTTTTGTTCTAAGTGCATATAAAAATTACTTTGTTTTTTTTTTTTTTTAATTTCCACACTTACTTCTAGAAGATTCAGAGACAGATTTCTAGGCCTATTTTGTTTAAATGTATCCATTGGCAAAATGTTACACATGGAGATACAATGTTCTTTGTAGAAAGAGGTCAAAGTGGATGAATTTGAATGTGATATTTGGAGATGAACTTTAATCCAGAAACATGGCTATTCTGGCAAGGCATCACATCTAAATACCTAGGTCTGTGTGATCTGGCTGGATTACAAATCCTTAGTACAAACCTTCAATACTTCTGCCTGGAATACAAACCTTTAATCCCCCTTGCTGGAATAAACACATGCTTCATGCATATCTTTCATTCCAAACAATGATATCTCATTGATGGGCAGACAAAGTAACTAATCAGAGAAAGTTCTGACAGAATGAGTGAGAGATAGGATATATTCAACTCTCATAAAAACATCAGGAAAGAGTCTTCATGAGGAAAGGGGTGGGGGGTGTCAGTCACTTGAGAGCCAGTGCAGTGGAGTTGAGTTCTTGGCAGATCAGTTGGTGGCAATTCAATTTGTTGAATTTAGAGGTATTTTTTTCCAGGACAGTTTTACAGAGACAGGTTATAGAAAGAAGATAGAAAGGTGAAGATAGAATGAACCAGAGAATGAGAAGGAGCCAGAAGATTAAAACAGGTTGCCGGAGTCAGTTTGAAGCCATGCAGAGAAATTCAGTCAGAAGCAAAGTGAAGCCAGTTCGAATCAGTTAGCTAGGAGAGGAGTTTGAGCCAGAGGAACTACACTGAACCAATCATTCAAGGTTCAAAAAGAGCTAGAAAGGGTGAACTTATTCAGCAGTAAGCCTCTGAAATGACAATTACATCTGGTGAATAAAAGATACTATTACAGGTATTCAGTCCATACTTTATTTTATAAACAAAGACAAAACTGTATTTATGGTACTCTGGCCAAGTATAATGATGCACAACTATAATTCAAGCACTTAGGAGGTAGAAAAAGAAGGTTTTCGAGTTTAAGACCAACTTTAGCTACATGGTGAGTTTGAAAATAGTCCAAATAACATAAGACCCTGCCTTAAAAATAAACAAATATATTGGCTAAATTAAGGCATCCATAAAACAAACAATTTCCCACAGACCCCCCCATTAAAATGGACAAGTAAAATTACTGAAGCATATAGTACAATTTATGTAAAACAGATACAAAATGTATAGAGGGAAAATTTAGAGAACAGGAGTAAGAAAGAAAACAATGGAAATCATAAGCTAGTGACTTTGCCAAATAAGATAGCCAGTGACAAATGTAAAACAGCGGGCTGAAATCAAAGAAATATATTATTTAATATACTATTTGTTCTCCCTTTAAGGAAACCTGCTTTATGACATCTCAGCTTCAGGAATATCTATGTACCACACTTTGGTCAGACATTTACATGAACAATACAAAGTTAAAAGTTCCATTTTGAATTTGCAACAGTCATACAGATGATATCTCAAGAAGGGACTGAATTTAATAGAAGAAGCATTAGAAGCTTCTTAAGATGCTTTTAAGAGGACTTTAGATTCTTAGGGTCTAGTAAAATATATGTGTTTAAGTTGTGTTAGTTTTTAAATGAAAGGTCAGAGAGATCTTAGCTTCAAGAAGCAGGGAGACTTGGGGGATCATGATAGCCATTATGTAGTGGGCTGATCTGAACAGATACAAAAAATGGGGATGTAATTTTGATATTTTAAACTCTAGATGTAGTTAAACTAGGAGAACTTTTCTATAGGTGATAATTTCAAAGACAGACATCAAGGTGCTGACATTGTGAGTAGATAAATACATTCTTTTCAACTCTTCAAATCCAAACTTTTTTATATTCCAAATGCAAGTGTATTTTCTAAGGAGAATGGTTATAGAACATAAGTTTAGTGACCATATAAAAGATATCTGCACAAGATGTTTAGCATAAAAGCTGTCATGGAACAATGGTGTCATTAATTTTAAAATTCTACAAGTCTGTTGATTTTGGTTTTGTCTTTTAAAATATCAACATAATCTCATGTTTGTAAGAAATTATTAATGTCTATGAAATAATCTTGATGAATCTTTCAATGGAAATCTTTAAGGATGAAACTCTCACTATCAGTGACTAGAAGCTATGAACTTAAAGCAACTGTACTAGGTACCAGGCTCAGATATTCTTCCCATTTTACATGTGTCACATTTGGTCATGATTTTAAAAGTCTGTATATTATTTGATAGTTATTGTCAAATGTAAAAATGACTTCTAACTCTCTTTGCATTCAACTAAAATTACACATAGCCGTATTTTTCTTTTAATAATATATTATTTATTTAAAACACAATGAGAATACAATGGAAGAGTGCATCATCTTGTCAAAATGATTCTGTTTTTCTATCACTCATCCTAAGTTGAAAAAAATGGGGCTCCAAAAGTTTCATGCATCTATAAAATCATAACAAAATATAGCATTTGCTTATTCAAGAGAAGAGTCTTTAGTGACTAAGAGTGTACGAAGTTTGGTTGTAACCAACTTTAGAACATTTTAATTTACGTTCTTTCTGGGGAAAAGAAAAATAAATCAACTTCACAACACATTGCTATTCACAGCAATAAGGCCAAAGGAGTACCATCGGAAACACCCCTGCAGCTTAATCAATGATGAGGCCTTGCACGCAAGTCAAAGATGCACTCGATTGTTCCAAATTAAGAAGAACTGACGTCAAGAACTGGCTTGATTTCTAAGTGGTTTTGCACCCTGTTGCTTGCATTTAGAAAAATAACAACAATTTGTGTCCTTCCAAGAGTACAAACTTAATTTTGTAATTTTTCCTACTTATTCCCTCTAAGTTTATGCCAAAAGCAAACAAATTTATCTGGAGAGATTTTCACAGCAGGACTGCTTTCTGTGTAGTTGTTAAGTAGAGATACCATCAGTACAGTAATTAATCTTTCATTTTCATGTTCTCTTTTCTAATTATTTGAAGGATGTAATGTCATACATACTACCATATACAAATAATCATTTCCTATAAAATTGAATCAAGCAATTTATATATTTAGGCATTATTTTCTCCACCTATATAGTCCATAGCTTTAACTTTATATAGAAATTTGGGTATATCATCTGATAAAATTATGATTTGTTTATATAATACTTCTTTTATAATAGCACTCCCAGAGATGAAAATGGAAGAAGGGATTGAATCAAATTGTTGGTTTTGTAGTTAGATGTATGGCAGTTGTGTTCTCAGGCAACCTGGGCCCAGTTGAGTAATAGGCCCCCCGAGCCCCAGTGGGAGATAGTTTCTGCCTGCAAGGGACCGAAGGCATTCGGCCATGATTCCTGAGTCCTTGGCTTCTGTTTCAGTCACAACCTCTCACAGTCCACTGAAGGAGATGTTTGCTCTGACACATAGACAATGCCCCAAGCTCCTAGCTGGTCCCTACCCCCAGTCATCGGACCACAGCCAGGCATGGCCTGCCCCACAGACAGATAGTCCTGCCTCATACAATATAAGGGGCGGTTCAGCCCCTCCCCTCTCTCTTATTTCCTTTCTTCCTTTCTTGCTCTTTGTCCTCTCTCTTGCCTTCTCTTCCTCTCTTGCTCTCTTGCTTTCTTCCTCTCCTTTCTATCTCTCTCCTTCTCTTCTCCTCTCATTCCTCTCCTTTCTTTCTCTCTACATGGTTAGCCTATTTTCTCTTTCCTATAATAAAATATATCAAGATTATTCATTGCCTCCTTTTAACTAATGTGCTGTGCATCCACAGGCATCAGTAGCAGAGAGTCTCAGCCATCACCAGCAGAGAGAGAGTAGGCCCACAGTTAGAAGGGAAAATTTAGAGTTTTTTATGGTAGTATTTTTCTAAGGTGAGTGTGGAAACTCTATAGCATCCCTTTTCTTGTAAAGCATGAAAAAGAAATATACTGAAAGCCACTGATTGCATACTAGCATAAAGAGGAAGTATATAGGCAAAGAAATTGCATGTTAAGAAAGGGGCATAATAATACACTATTTATCTTAATAGTTGTTTAATATTTTGTCAAATTTCTCAACAGCACTGACCAGAACATATGTGTCTCACTCTTCGAGGTAGCAATGAAGAATTGCCTCAAGAGAGAAGACATTGATGTGAATTAAAAAGGAATAGAACATTTGTCATAGACAATCCAGAGTGATTCCTCTGCCTATTTCCTACCTATGGAATCTAATTCTCAAGCTCAGGAAACCTAGATAGGCTGATTTATCTTTGAAATAAAGATTCTGTTCCATAGCTTTTGATAGAAATGTCTGAAGAACAACCACTGAGAAAATGATAGAGTGAGTACATAATCTGGCTTCAGAGTCCCATGTAGCCTTTCTGAGAAATTATCATTTGTGTTCTAGGGCTCAACTTTGACAACATGTCTCAGTCACAAAACATTAGATCATTACTCATGTTTCCACATGTGCAACAGTGATGCTCTTAGAATAGTAAATTATCCAGAGTCATCAAAATGATTTGTGCTGCCATTATACATGTTTTATGATTATTCCTTTATCAAACTATGAAACTACTCAAGGCTGGGGTATTTAATTTTTATTTATGTATCCCTCACTAATAAGAACTGTATACAAAGTATGAGTAGCAGATTATATTTGGCCAGGGAGTGAATGTTTAAATCGAGAGGGAAAAGTTTTGTTAAGAGGGCTTCGCTCTCCAGTGCAGCTCCATGGGAGCTGTGAGGATGGGAGGTATAAGGATGGGAGCCTTCAATCAGGTCTGTGAGAAACGTCTGAAAGCAACTAACCCAAGCAAAGCACTCCACTCATTTGCCAGATAGCAGATAGCAGAGTGATACAGATTTTGCTAGCTGTTGACCTGCATGCTACATTTGGCCGATTGACATATTTTGTTTGTTCTGCTGAGGCTTAAAGTTTTAAAATGTTACTGATATGTAAAACTCATCTACTTCTCTTTGAAAGTTAGGGAAGCTGGCAGAGCTGGGTTACAACTCATATTGCCTGGGGGCCATATGGCCACTACATCCTTAAGTTAAATCACAAGACCTTCCCAATTCGTCTAATAAACTAGAGATTTTTTTCTTCCTGTTTCATGTAGGCCTTTGCTTCTAGCACCCCTCAAGTAAATATGGAATGTGTTTTATAAAAATGGAGTGTGAAAAAAGAAAGACAAAAATATTGAGAGCATTTTTGATTTTGTGGTACCATTACTATAGATGCGGATGCATGCACCCAAACACTGGGTCTAGCTCTCAGGGACTAAATCACCAGCCAAAGGGTACACATGGGAGGAACCCATGGCTCCAGCTGCATATATAGCAGAGGATGGCCTTTTCTGGTATTAATGGGAGGGGACATTCTTGGTCCTGTGGAGGTTTGATGCCCCAGTGTAGGGGAATAAAGGGTGCTGAGGTAGGAGTGGGTGGGTATGTTGTGGAGCACCCTCATAGAGGCAGTGGGAGGGGAGGGGATAGGGGGTTTGTGAAGGGGAAGTTGGGAAGGGGCATAATATTTGAAATGTAAATAAATAAAATTACCAATTAAAAAAAGAACTCTACTCTGGGCAGTGGTGGTACATGTCTTTAATCCCAGGACTTGGGAGACAGAGGCAGGCAGATTTCTGAGTTCAAGTACGGCCTGGTCTACAGAGTGAGTTCCAGGACTGCCAGAGTTACACAGAGAAACCCTGCCTTGAAAAACTAAAACCAAACCAAACCAAACCAAACCAAACCAAACCAAACCAAAACAACACACACACACAAACAAAACAAAACAAATGAACAAACAAACAAACAAAAAGAACTCTAGCCAGGCAGTGGTGGTGCACGACTTTAATCCCAGCACCTGGGAGGCAGAGGCAGGCAGATTTCTGAGTTCGAGGCCAGCCTGGTCTACAGAGTGAGTTCCAGGGCAGGCAGGGCTATACAGAGAAACCATGTCTCGAAAAAAATTAAAAAGCAAACAAACAAACAAAAAACTCTAATCCAAATTCTTTTATTTAGAAGTTCATGTCAACTCATGCCATCTTTTATTGCCTCAAACCTAGTCAAGGCAGGAGCCTAAGTGATATCTTCACAAAGCCTAAGCTGTGAAGATGTCTCCTAGCCTATGGGTGTTTTTCCTGGCTCTTCTACCTATAAGTAATTCTATTAGATGGGTTTTTATCTGGTGCCAAGAGAAGTCAACCTGCTCAGTAAACTTTGTAGCTTATTGTTTGATATTAAAATCGCTTGCTGTTTGAGTGGTTCACAGTTTATATACTTTGCCCACATTTATAATTATATCGCTCATAATGCCTCTCTACATTCAGATAATATGTCCATGTATTTTTATTCAATTTGTAAATCAATCATTGATCTTTCAACTTAGCATACCTCAATACTTTCTACTTTCAATAACATTTTCCTTCTCCCTAAAGAAATTATTTTAACATTGAAATGCTGGATAAAGGACTATAGATACCCCAAATATTTGCTTGTTGGAGGATTATTTTTCTCTGCTTTTGGATAATATTGCACAGTACAAATCTTTAAGACTCGTCATTTTCCCCTTAGCACTTTAAGTATATCTTTCTACATGTGCTTCTTGCAAAACTTCTGAAGAGAGAGCGAGAGAAACTCTCATTTCTGCTCCTCTATAGCGTTATAGTGTCAACCTCTGATTTACCTCAAGTTTTTCTTTGTATTGGATGCCTGTGACATGGAAAGGCTCTTTCTGACATTTTTTTCTTCCTGTGTGTGCTTAGATTTTGTGTGTGTACTTTGAAGCTAAACTTTCTTTGTGTATGTATGTGTGGGGGTATTGTTTCTCAGTGTTTTGGTGTTGTTTTTGTTGGTGGTAGTGTGTCTCTTTGTCATTGTTATTATTTGTTTGCTTGTTTTAAATCTCTACTCACCCCCTAATTCCTCTCCAACTATTTCATGCCCCTCTCCCATTCTTTCCCTATCCTCCATTCCTTCTCTTTCTTCTCTTCCTTTTACTCTAAGATCTCCATTATAGATGTTACACCTTTTGCCTTTGGCTTTCCCAGTCCCTACTCCACCTCATCTTTAAATGGCATCTTTCTTTTTGAGTTTTCAAGTTATCTATGAGATATGCTCTTGGTCAGAGTTTTGGTCTCCAGGTGTGTCTATCAATTAGTTGTCCCCTCAAAGCAAGTGACTTTCCTTATAGACACTGATCTTTATCATTTCTGTTTTGGCTTTGCTCTTAGAATTTCTGTCTTTCTGCTTACATTGCTTGCCTGTTCCTGCATACTGCTCAATTTATACAGACACTGGAACTTCATATATTAAT
Organism: Mastomys coucha; assembly: GCF_008632895.1. Lineage (NCBI taxonomy): Eukaryota > Metazoa > Chordata > Mammalia > Rodentia > Muridae > Mastomys > Mastomys coucha. Next base: position 93,569,581 of record NW_022196897.1, read on the forward strand.
GATGGATAAAAATACTAGTCTGGTAATTCTAACGTACTGCTCCTCTCTGAGTCTAAAATTAATATAACAATTCTTATTCTGGAACCATCAAAATGTATCTTTTTTCTCTTTGACATGTTTCCTTCTTTTTTTATTATTAGATGAAATATGTACCTGTGTCTTCTCTCTGCTTATGTTGAGCATGATGAGCAGAGACACCTTGGACTGTTGTTTCCCTTCCTATAGATCAGTGATGCTATGATAAACTCAAGCAAGTTAAATTCTAGTTAAGTTGCGCCTTCCAAGTGCAACTATTGTATTTCAAAACAATCCATTTTCTTCCATCTCCCATCAATAACAAATATTTAATGTCCGAACTAGTAAATTAGAGGAGATAAACTGAAAAAGCTATGTACTCCACTCTGTTTTGTCAAGTTTCACTGGGGTTTTTAAGTCTTGGACATGCTGAACAGCTAATCAATTATAACTCATGTTTCCCTAAACAGTAATGGTTCCTGATGAGAGTTTTTTCCTGTGTCTTTTGATCTAATAAGCTGTGATTCTCTCTGCTTGCCTGCCTGTATTTCCAATTTTGAGGGAATCAGTTTGGCTTGTGATGTCACTTTTCTAATGAATCTGAGATAGATTTTTCTTTTTTTTTTTATAAGTGTATGATATGACAGTATGATATGTTAATTTCTAAGCTTCTTATCTGTCAATAATAGAATCCTAAGTTAGAATTTAGGAAGTGAAAATGGCTTCATTGGCAGATAACAAGAAAATTTTAATTTGTGATCTCACTCAATTGTTACTGAAAAGAACGTGGTTTTTCTTGTTAGCCAGAAAGAAATTATACACATTCTATGATATATCATGGGGGAGAAACAGTTCCAAAATGAAGATCTGTCTTTTATGCAAAAGGAAGGTCTGGCCAGCATGTGGGCTCTAGGCAAAATGTGTTCATACATCTTTAGCCAGGACAAAGTCTACACAAAATGTTAATAGCAAACTGCAAAGTCATGGAAACTTCAGGACTTGCACATAAATATGCAATATGTTCCTGAAAGACAGTATTTGGATGGATTTAGTTTCTTGAAAACATGGTAGAAAATGTAAATCTATTTATACCTTGTAGAATCTCTGAGTATTGTGAATTTAATTCTCTTACTCAAGTAAGGAGCAGTGGCAGTGTTGCAGTTTTTCATATTAATTATATTTGTTTAATCCCATTTTTCAACAGATTCCATCTCTGTGAGAATTTAAAACCCCACTGAATGTTCTGTGTCTTTTTTAGAAAAATATAATAAACAGATAGGTAAGGAATTTAACCTTGAGTTCCTAAGAATTATATCTCTGTTATATACAAATGAAGAAAACGTATATACCAAAATAAAGTTGTTAGACTTTCTAATTTTGGAAAGATTGTAGGGATTGTGGACTTTTTTATTTCTGAAGTAGTGGAATGACCAGATGGGCTTTGCTTGTAAGGAAAGAAGGAAATATACTCTTATTGCTTTCCTGCACTAAGACCTGAGATATCAAATTTAGTGTTATCTCATAATTAGAAGCAGTCTTACAGAACAGGTATTATTTTTGATAATAACATTTAAATCTAAAATGTAGAAAGTGAATTAACTTACCCAGGAAACACAGGCAGTATAGAATGGATCTCAGTTCACTCAAATTTGCTTCATAACTGTCACCATCATAATAACATCCTACATTTAGATTCAGTGCTGTCAATCTGTTTGAGGAAGAATTGAAAAATGCCAATTTTGTCTTCCATAATTTTAGTGGGAAACAATCTGCTTTCTTGTGTTCAGTGATATTACATCAGGACACTCCAGAAAAGGTAATTGTGGAATATAATGAAAGAAGCATATTGGCTAACATTTCTTGAGTTTGGGAAGCCAACATCAATGTGTTGAAACTTGATGGGCATCATGGTGCTTCATTATGAGGATGAGGACAGAGAGAAGGCAAAGGGGGGTTATGAAGTCAAAGCCAGTGAAGATATTTGTGACAAACTCAACAAGCTAAGTTCCCTAGAACCCTGGAACCTACATGCATGAAGGAACTAACTCCTCCTTCTGGTTGTTCTATGACATGCGCGCGCGCAGACACACACACACACACACACACACACACACACACACACACACGCACGCAGAGAGAGAGAGAGAGAGAGAGAGAGAGAGAGAGAGAGAGAGAGAGAGAGAGAGGCTTCCCAAACTACCTTTTTATAATGTCACCAATTTCACTAATAACAATTATCAATTTTTATTTATTGAATATTTAATTTATTTACATTTCAAATGTTATCCCTTTTCCCGATTTCCCCTCTGGAAATCCCCTATACGATCCTCCCTCTTCCTGCTTCTCTGAGGGAGCTCTCCCCCCGCCCCACCTACTATTGCCTCCCAGCCCTGGTATTCCCCTACACTAGGGCATCAAACCTTCACAGGATCAAGGGTCTCTCCTCCCACTAATGTCTGACTAGGTAGGTCATCCTCTGCTACATATGCTGCTGGAGCCATGAGTCCTTCCATGTGCACTCTTTGGTTGGTGGTTTAGTCCCTGGGAGCTCTGAGGGTGTGTGGGGGTCTTGTTTGTTGATATTATTGTTCTTCCTATGGGTTGCAAACCCCTTCAGCTCCTTCAGTCTTTTCTCTAACCCTCCATTGGGGACCACATGCTCAATCCAATGTTTAGCTGCTAGGATCTGCCTCTGTATTTGTCAGGCTCTGGCAGAGCCTCTCAGGAGAAAGCTATATCAGGCTCCTTGTCAGCAAGCACTTCTTGGCATTCACAATAGTGTGGGGTTTGGTGTATGTATATGGAATGGTTCCACAGGTGGGGCAGTCTCTGGATGGCATTTCCTTCAGTCTCTGCTCCACACTTTGTCTCGTCTCCCTATTTCGTCCTATGAGTATTTTGTTCCCCCTTTGAAGAAGGATGGAAGGACATTGGTCTTCCTTCTTCTTGAACTTCATGTGGTCTGTGAATTGTATCTTGGGTATTCCAAGCTTTTCTGCTTGTCCACATATCAATGAATGCATACCATGTGTGTACTTTTGTGAATGGGTTACCTCACTCTGGATGATATTTTCCAATTCCATCCATTTGCCTAAGAATGTCATGAATTGATTGTTTTTAATAGCTAAGTAGTATTCCATTATGGAATGTACCACATTTTCTGTAACCATTCTTCTGTTGAGGGACATCTGGGTTCTTTCCAGTTACTGTCAATTCTAAATAAGGATGCTAGAAACATAATGGAACATGTGTCCTTGTTATATGTTGAAGTATCTTTTGGCTATATGCCTAGGAGAGCTGTAGCTGGGTCCTGAAGTAGTATTATACCCAATTTTCTGAGGAACCATCTGACTGATTTCCAGAGTAGTTGTACCAGCTTGCAATCCCACCAAAAATGGAGAAGTGTTCCTCTTTCTCCACATCTTCACCAGTATCTGCTGTCACCTGAGTTTTTGATCTTAGCCATTCTGACTGGTGTGAGGTAGAATCTCAGGGTTTTGATTTGCATTTCCCTGATGACTAAGGATGTTGAACATTTCTTTAGGTGCTTCTCAGCCACTTGGTATTCCTCAGTTGAGAATTCTTTGCTTAGCTCTGTACTTCATTATTTAATAGGGTTATTTGGTTCTCTGATGTCTAACTTCTTGAGTTCTTTGTATATATTGGATATTATCCCTCTATGGGATGTAGGATTGGTAAAGATCTTTTCCCATTATGTTGGTTGCCCTTTTGTCCTATTGACAGTGTTCTTTGCTTTACAGAGGATTTGCAATTTTATGAGGTCCTATTTGTCAATTCTTGATCTTAGGATATAAGCCATTGGTGTTCTATTCAGGAAAATTTGCCCTGTGCCAATATGTTTGAGGCTCTTCCCCAATTTCTCTTCTTTTAATTTCAGTGTATCTGGCTTTAAGTGCAAGTCCTTGATCCACTTGGACTTGAGCATTGTACAAGAAGATAAGAATGGGTCTATTTGCATTTTTCTAACATGCTGACTGCCAGTTGATCTAGCACCATTTGTTAAAAATGTTGTCTTTTTTTCCCCCACTAGATCATTTTAGCTTCTTTGTCAAACATCAAGTGACCATATTTGTGTGGGTTCATTTCTAGGTCTTCATTTCTCTTCCATTAATCTACCTGCCTGTCTCTGTATCAATGCCATGCAGTTTTTATCACCATTGCTCTGTAATACAGCTTGAGGTGAGGGACGTGATTCTGTCTGAAGTTCTTTTATTGTTGAGATTAGTTTTTGCTATCCTGTTTTTATTTTTTATTCCAAATGAATTTGCAAATTGCTCTTTCTAACTCTGTGAAGAATTGAGCTAGATTTTGGTGGGGATTGCATTGAATGTGTGGATTGCTTTCAGCAAGATGGGCATTTTTACTTTATTAATCCTGCCAAGTCATGAGCATGGGAGATCTTTCCAGCTTTTGAGTTCTTTGATTTCTTTCTTCAGAGACTTGAAGTTCTTGTCATACAGATCTTTCCCTTGCTTGGTTAGAGTCATATGAAGGTATTTTATATTATTTGTGACTATAGTGAAGGGTGTTGTTTTTGTAATTTCTTTCTCAACCTGATTATCCTTTGAGTAGAGGAAGGCTTCTGATTTGTTTGAATTTATTTTATATCTAGCCACTTTGCTGAAGTTCTTTATCAGGTATAGTAGTTCTGTGATGGAACTTTGGGGTCACTTAAGTATAAGATCATATCATCTGCAAATAGTGATATTTTGACTTCTCCCTTTTCAATTTGTATCCTTTTGACTTCTTTTTGTTGTCTAATTGCTCAGATTAGGACTTCAAATAGTGTACTTAATAGGTAGGGAGAGAGTGGGCAGCCATGTCTAGTCCCTCATTTTAGTGAGATTGCTTCAAGTTTCTCTCCATTTAGTTTGATGTTGACTACTAGTTTACTGTATATTGCTTTTACTATGTTTAGGTATGGGCCTTGAATTCCTGATCTTTCCAAGACTTTTAGCATGAAGGGGTGTTGGATTTTGTCAAATGCTTTCTCAGCATCTAGTGAAATTTTCATGTAGTTTTTTTCTTTGAGTTTTTTTGTATAGTGGATTATGATGATGGATTTCCATATATTGAACCATCCCTGCATCCCTGGGATGAAGCCTACTTGGTCATGAAAAATAATTGTTCTGATGTGTTCTTGGATTGGGTTTTCAAGAATTTTATTGAATACTTTCGCATCAATATTCAAAAGAGAAATTGGTCTGAAGTTCTCTTTCTTTGTTGAGTCTTTGTGTGGTTTTGGTATCAATGTAACTGTGGCTTCACAGAATGAATTGGATAATGTTCCTTCTGTTTCTAGTTTGTGGAATAGTTTGAAGAGTATTGGTATTAAGTTTTCTTTGAAGGTCTGATAGAATTCTGTACTAAACCCACCTGGTCCTGGGCTTTTTTTGGTTGGAAGACTTTGAATAATTACTTCTATTTCTTTATGGGCGATGGGACTGTTTAGATGGTTTATTTGATCCTGATTTAACTTTGATATTTTGGATCTCTCTAGAAAATTGTCCATTTCATCCAAGTTATTTAGTAGAATGTGGTTTGGCTTCCATGTGCATGTGGGCCTTCTGTTTATTTTTGTTGTTATTGAAGACCAGCCTTAGTCTGTAGTGATCTGATAGGATGCATGGTGATTATTTCAATCATATTATATCACTTGAGGTCTGTTTTGTGACCAATTATATGGTCAGTTTTGGAGAAGGATCAATGTGGTGTTGAGAAGAAGGTATCTTCTTTTGTTTTAGAATGAAATGTTCTATAGATATCTGTTAAATCGATTTGGTTCATAACTTGTATTAGTTTCGCTGTGTCTCTCTTTAGTTTCTATTTCCATTGTCTGTCCATTGATAAGAGTGGGGTGGTGAAATCTCTCACTATTTTTATGTGAGGTGCAATGTGTGCTTTGACCTTTAGTAAAGTTTCTTTTGTGAATGTGATGCCCTTTCATTTGAAGCATAAATGTTCATAATTGAGAGTTCATCTGAAGAGTTTTTTCCTTTTTTGTGTATGAAGTGTCCTTTCTTATCTTTTTTGATAACTTTTGCTTAAAAGTCGATTTTATTCAATGTTAGAATGGCTACTTTAGCTTTTTCTTGGGACTATTTGCTTCGAAAATTATTTTCACTCTGAGGTAGTGTTTGTCATTGTCTCAAGGTGTTTTCTGTATGCAGCAAAATCTTGGGTCCTGTTCCCATATCCAGTCTGTCAGTCTATGTCTTTTTATTGGGGAACTGAGTCCATTCATGTTAAGAGATAATAAGGAAAACTGATTGTTGCTTCCTATTATTTTTGTTGGTAGAGTTGGAATTAAGTTTGTGTGGCTATCTTCTTTTGCTTTGCTGAAAGAAGATTACTTTCTTGCTTTTTCTAGGGTGTGGTTTTCCTCCATGTGTTTGAATTTTCCATCAATTATCTTTTTTAGAGCTGGATTTGTGGAAAGATATTGTGTAAATTTGGTTTTGTTCTGGAATATCTTGTTTTCTCCATCTATAGTAATTATTGAGTATAGTAGCCTAGGTTGGCATTTGTGTTCCCTTAGGGTCTGTGTGACATCTGCCCAGTATCTCCTGGCTTTCATAATCTCTGGTGAGAAGTCTGGTGTAATTGTTATAGGCCTGCTTTTATATATTACTTGACATTTTTCCCTGACTGCTTTTAATATTCTTTCTTTATTTAATGTGTTTGGTGTTTTGATTATTTTGTGATGGGAGGAATTTCTTTTTGGTCTAGTATATTTAGAGTTCTGTACGCTTCTTGTATGTTCATGGGGATCACTTTCTTTAGGTTAGGGATGTTTTCTTGTATAGTTTTGTTGAAGATATTTACTGACCCTTTAAGTTGGGAATCTTCACTCTCTTCTATACCTATTATTCCTAGGTTTGGTCTTCCCATTGTGTCCTGGATTTCCTGGATGTATTGGGTTAGGAGCTTTTTGTATTTTGCATTTTCTTCGACTGTTACATCAATGTTTTCTGTGGTATCTTCTGCCCCTGAGATTCTCTTTTCTATCTCTTGTATTCTGTGTGTGATGCTTGCATCTATGACTCCTGATTATTTTCCTAGGGTTGTCTCTCTTGGTGCTTCCTTTATTGTTTCTATTTACATTTTTAGTTCTTAGATGGTTTTGTTCATTTCCTTTACCTGTTTGATTGTGTTTTCCTGTAATTATTTAAGGTATTTTTATGTTTCTTCTTTAATGGCTTTTATTTGTTTACCTTGTTCTACTGTATTTCTTTAAGGAAGTTATTTATATCTTTCTTAAAGTCCTCTATCATCATCATGAGATGTGATTTTAAATCCAACTCTTGCTTTTCCAGTCTATTAATGTATCCAGGAATTGCTGGGGTGGGAGAACTGGGTTCTGATGATGCCATGTAGCCTTTGTTTTTCTTGCTTAGAGTCTTGTGCTTGTCTCTTGCCATCTGGTTATCTTTGGTGTTTGTTGGTTTTGCTGTCTTTGACTGGAGCTTGTCTCTCCTGTGGACTTGTGTGCCTATGATCTTAGGTGTTTCAGCTATCCTGGGCAAACCAGCTCTCTCCTGGGGGTGTTCCAGAAGTCTGTGCTACAGTCTTAGCTCCACAGTACAGATCGACACCAGAAGGATTCTGTCCCCAGCTGCTCTACTGTTCCTGCACCCTTTGTGCTCCTAGCATGTCCCTTTTTGGACAGCTATTGGACTGAAAGTGGTGATCTCACCTCTGGGCTTAGGAGTGAGTGCATTCCTCGAAAACCAGCTCTCTCCTGGTGGGATATGTGTGCAGAAGGCTGTAGAATAGCCTTAGTTTTGGGGCACAGATGAGACAGGAAGCAACAATTAAAATACCTTCAAAGGTACAGCTCTTTTTGTTTTGTTTTGATCCTGAACTGTACGTGATGGAAAAGACATAGGAAATTGTTGAAATTTAGGCTAATGTAGTAGAGGACCAACAAGATTTAAGGTAGAACTAAGGGAAGTGGTTTTAACTGTGTTTACTGTGACTCACAGGTCTTGTTCTTTTCATGTGTGAAACCTATCATGAGAAGAAGATGTGTCTTCTCAACTCAACTACTCTGCTAATGAAGGCAATAGAAAGAGTACTGCTTTCTGTGTGTCTTAACAGTGTTTCCCTTTTGTTTCTACAATAGTTCTTGTTCCAACTGAGAAAAATCATTTCTCAAACTATGTTTATTGCCAAATATTTTAGCATGTTGTGTGTTGCTAGAACAGAATGATACTGACCACGCAATAGACAAAGAAAATAAATATTTTTTATAGTTCTAAGAAGTCCAGTGTTGAAGAGTTTGTATATGGTGAGGACCTTCTTGCTGTAATAATTCATACTTGAAGAGACAAAAGACAATAATGGACATGAAAGAGAGAAAGGAATCACTTACCTTTTTTCTATCAAGAGCCCAATACTTCAATTGCCTCTTCATGAAACCATAAGCCCATCAATTCTTCATGGTCTGTTACGTAAGCATCCTTCTCTATATAGTCCCCAGTTCTCAACATAATTGCATTGGGCTTTAGGTTCATGACATTTGGACCTTGGACAATACAAGTAAGTCATGTTACCAGGAGAAGATGCTACTGCCTGTATACATCAAATAATAGTGCCAGTGGTAAGAGATCATGATGGATTTTCCAGGAGAAGCTAGAATCCAAGGACAGAAGCCCCTCTCACTTAATTGCATTCACTCTTAACAGTGTGTATTCTGAAGCAGTCTGAAAGTAGAACTTCAATCCAGGTAATTTAAATAGATACCATCAAGATCAGTGCAGGAGATTAGTATCAGTACTCAAAGGTAAATAAATCATCCAAAGGTGAAATTTGTACTCTTAGAAAACACACATTTATAAGGAAATAATAGCAGCAAATTAAATTACTGTCCAAAGTCCTCACCAGATTTAATGACTGATTTATTAGAATGAACAGACAAGCTGCTGAGACAAATTCATTGCCAATCTATGATTTTGAGATCTTTAAAAATTATAAACTCATAATAGACACATTTAATTTCAGCAAAACTTTATGTATTTAGAGTTGGACATTGTAAAAACTTAAAATCCTGAGAGATAAAATTGGTGATATTTTAAGTATATAGTAGTGAATCTTTAAGTGAATTTTATCTTTACAAAAGTTCATAGCTTATCATTTTTTTACATTTTATAAACAACATAAAAAGCATGTGTTTTGATCAATTTTGTAAAAGTTTAATGTTCCAAAACATATTTTTAAGAGTTGTAGTGTTTTCTGAGCTCTTTTTAAGAGCTGTGTCTAGATTCCCAATACAGCAGAAATTGCACTGAAGAGGTAAATGGCAGACATTTTCTAAGCTATTCATATTCTGATTTATTAGATTATATGGTAAAAAATAACTCAAAGCTGGTTAAATTTTTAACTTAAAAGTTAAAACTGTAGCTCAAAGGATAAAATCTCTTATTGAAATTACAGAAAATTCAGTTCTGTTCCTAGCCTCCTCACCTCTCTGTCTCTGTCTCTCTGTCTCTGTCTTGTCTCTGTGTGTCTGTGTGTCTGTGTGTGTGTCTATCTGTCTCTCTCCCTCCCTCCCTTTCTCCCTCTCCCTCTCTCTCTCTCTCTCTCTCTCTCTCTCTCTCTCTCTCTTTCTCTCTCTCTCTCCCACACACACACACACACACACAATGACACATACACACATGTATATACAAGGTCATCTCAGTACTGCAGTGAATTATTAGCATAGAATGTTGACCAGAAAATATTTTTTGTTCAAATGTCTTACTGCAAACTAATTTTAAGATAAGAAAACACAAACCAATGCCACTTTTAAAGTTGATGCAGGGTTTTAGGATTGTGTTGCAAATAAAGTTTCCTTCTGGCTATTATTTGATAACACCAGAGTGGTTTAAGAAACTTTTCTAAGATGTAGTAACTATTACAAAGACAATTACGGAGTTAATGCTCTTCTCTTTATATCTTCATAGTTGTTCATTTCATCCTCTACTCAATCTCTGGTCTTTTCAAGTATGCACTGAGAATATTATTGGACTCTCAGAATCTTTGTCTAACATAAACAACAGAAACATGTTAAAGAACTTAATTGGGGATATTTAGCTCTGCCTTCATTCTCAGACTGATTCTAGCCCTGGGTCATGGGAACTGCATCTGAAGACAGTGAAATGAAACATTCATTTGGTTGTTCAGTCAATCTTTTTTTTTTAATTAGATATTTTTTATTTACATCTCAAATGATATCCCCTTTCTGGGTTTCTCCTCCAAAAAATCAAAAAACAAAACAAAACAAAACAAAACCCTATTCCCTCCCCCCTCCCTCTACTAACTTACCCACTCTTTCCTACTTCCTGGCCCTGGCATTCCTCTATACTGGGACATAGAGCCTTCATAGGACAAAGGGCCTCTTATCCCATTGATGACGTACTATGCTATCCTCTGATACATATGCAGCTGGAGCCTTGAGTCCCACCATGTGTACTCTTTGGTTGGTGGTTTACTCCCTGGGAGCTCTAGGGGTACTGGTTAGTTCATATTGTTGTTCCTCCTATGGGACTGCAAAACCCTTCAGCTCCTTGGGTCCTTTCTCTAGCTCCTTCATTGGGGACCCTGTGCTCAGTCCAATGGATAGCTGTGAGCCTCCGCTTCTGTATTAGTCAGGCACTGGCAGAGCCTCTCAGGAGACAGCTATATCAGGATCTTGTCAACCAGCACTTGCTGGCATCCACAATAGTGTCTGGGTTTGGTGATTGTATATGGGTTGGATCCCCAGGTGGAACAGTCTTTGGATTGTCCTTCCTTCAGTCTCTGCAATTCCTTCCATGGGTATTTTGTACCCCTTTCTAAGAAGAAGTGAAGTATCCACACTTTGGTCTTCCTTCTTCTTGAGTTTCTTGAGGTTTGTGGATTGTATCTTGGGTATTCCAAGCTTCTGGGCTAATATCCACTTATCAGTGAATACATATCATGTGTTTTCTTTTGTGATTGGGTTACCTCACTCAGGATGATATTCTTCAGGTCCATCCATTTTCCTAGGAATTTCATAAATTCATTGTTTTTAATGGCTATATAGTACTCTGTTGTGTAGATGTAGCACATTTTCTGTATCCAATCTTCTGTTGAGGAACATCTGGGTTCTTTCCATCTTCAGGCTATTATAAATAAGACTGCTATGAACATAGTGGAACATGAATCCTTATTAAATACTGGAGCATCTTCTGGGCATATGTCCAGGAGTGGTATAACTTGGACTTTAGGAAGTGCTATGTCCAGTTTCCTGAGGAACTACCAAACTGATTTCCAGAGTGGTTGTACCAGCTTGAAATCCCACCAGCAATGTAAGAAGTGTTCCTCTTTCTCCACAACCTTGCCAGCATCTACTGTCACCTGAGTTTTTGATCTTTGCCATTCTGACTGGTGTGAGGTGGAATCTCAGGGTTGTTTTGGTCTACATTTCCCTGATGACTAAGGATGTTGAACATTTCTTTAGGTGCTTCTGAGCCATTCGGTATTCCTCAGTTGAGAAAGTAGCTCACTGTACGTTCCATTGCATGTTTTCCTTAAGTTTGTCTTCCAAGCTTGACCATAAACAACATACTGTATTGATCATGCTTAGCTAGCATTCCTTGTTCTAAATCCTTTACAGTATTTTGCCTTTTCTGACACTCTTAAAGTTGATGCAGACATAGGAAATATTGGTTAATTCACAGCCATTAAATAATTATTCAACTCTATGATTTTTGCCTCTTCTTTTAAGACTCAAAAGACCTACTCCATCTAAAAGTTTATTACCTGAGTTTTTTTATCCTAGCCACTCTGACTGGTGTGAGGTGAAATCTCAGGGTTGTTTTGATTTGC
>NW_022196897.1:93582453-93586792 GCF_008632895.1 Mastomys coucha
AAAAAAAAAAAAGAAATCAAAAAAAAATAAATAAAAGTTTATTACCTTTCTTTCTTGATTTTTACTTAGCATTATTTTATTACATATTTTACACTATTTTACTTGAAATTTTAAAATTAATTTTGGAAAGAAATTTAATGGCACTGATAATACATTGTCAAAATATAGAATTATCAAAGTCAAAAGCCAGTGCATAAGGAAATCATACACCCTGAGGTGTAACCTGTTATTGTCATTTTGTAAATTGCTCATGCTGTTAAAACCTTCTACATATTTTTGTCTATACCCATTAACAGCCTGGGATGCTGTTAATCTTCATTAGAGAAGGTATAGTGGTATAGAGTTGGAAAATTATTATTTATTGAGAACATGGTCACTACTAGGTTTCCCATGCTCCAGTGAATGACTTCAAATTCATGGATGAATGGGTAGCTCGAAACAGATTATTATTATGTTTCTGGGCAGCAGACCAAACCATGCCTGGCCTTCGGTGTGACAGCTCCCTGCTGTTGTAAGGCAATGGACCCAGACATAATCCCCTGATGCTAGCACAGGCCGGGACCCCAGCATTGTCCCTGGTGTCATCATTGGCTACTCACGTCAGCTGTTTCTCACTACCCTCAAGTATCAGAAAATTGGCAATAAATAATTGTAATACTATTCCAGTATATTTGAAAAGCAGGAAATGTTTTTCGCTGTAATTAAGATTAGAATTTTACTTATTTATAAAACAAAAATCAAAGGTGTTATGTGAAAGTAATATATAGAGTATAATCTCTCATGGCCCTGGGGTCATCAGTCTAGGGCTCACTCTCACTGGGAGCTACAGTCCAATGCAGGGTTCTTTTAGTCTCTGGCTTATTCCCTCTCCTGGGAATCTGTTGAGGTGCCTTGGCCCCTGACTGGTAGCCATCTCAGGCTTTCTTTGTTCAAGGACTGTTAGGCTACTAATTGTTCAGATGTTTATAGGCTAGAAGACTGAGCATAGACATAACCTCTCTCCTCTCTACCACTTATTGACACACATGTGACACATCAGCCACACCAGCAATGCCTCTAGGGGCAGTGACAGTTTTCTCAAAAGACACAAACTAGTAGATTTAATGCAGAAGAAATACAATCAGAATCAGCATTCACATATTAAAAGTTATTTATAATTAACTTACATAAAATCAAGGAACACAAGTATAGACATCTTCATTTCCATCTTTTCTCAGAAATTTTGGGCAATAAATACTTGCAATTCTATCCAAATATATCTAAAAAATAGCAAGTGTTTTTCCAATAATAAAATTAAGATTTTACTTATAAAAACCCCCAGTTACACGAAAGTAAATACACAGAATATCTTATTTATACAGTTGGAAATTTTAAATTAAATCCATCAGTATATTAAAAGTATATCTTGATTGTAATATATGTAGTAAAATCAATTACCAAATTCAATAGTCATTTACAGGCTTTGTGATTAATCCTGAAATAGTCTCAATTTACTAAAGATCTTCTAACAACAATTACAGACAAAACTATTATAAAAACGTTAACTGGGACCAACACAATTAGTTTCTGGAAAGAAAATATTACATTGAGTCAACAGACTAAATCAAGAAGTAGAAACACACATGTCAAGAAGAAAATAAAACATGAGTCTGTCATCATTCCTGGAAGTTATGATCACGTATGGAGACTAAATGAAGGAATCTACAAAATGCTTTCAGCATTCACAAAAAAGTTTAACTTGATTACATAATAAAATGTAGTATCAGGAGAAAATATTTTCAAAGTAAATGTTTCATAAAAGTATGTATTTAAAATATGGAAAGAATTGCTAAAATTAAGCACTAGGAAAGCAAACACCCAATTTAAATACGAGCAAAAAATTCCAGCAGACATTTTATCATAAATAAGGGACCATTAATTGTACGTAACGTCTTACATCATTACTTATTTAAAAAATGTAATTGAAAATGCACACAAATATTGCTACACACACTGTAGGACAAAAATTTCAATACATAACAAAAGCCTATGAAAGCAAGTGGCAATAAAATCTGGAAGCAGTTCCAACACTGGCATGCTGCTCGTGCTAATGGAACATTTCCCAACAGATGTTGGGAAAGAGTTTTATAGTTTTGTATATGAGTAATAAATATGCAGGTATAAATGTGCATCTGTCTATCATGTGACCTAGTGATTCTAGTATGAGGCATTTAATAAGCAACAATGAAAACAAGGTCATTCATTCCAATGTTCACAGACACTTCATTATTCAATACAATCTAAATATCTCCAACTCATGGCAGAGTAATCAAATTGAAATATACATGTCCAATAGAACACTACTTAACACAAAACATCATTTCAAATGTATACTATATATATAAGTATACTATATATAAGTATACTAAGTATAATATATATAAGAATTTATTTGATTGCATTTACATATAATTTTCAAAGAGAAGATAAAATTTACAGACCAGAACAAAAGTCAGCGGTTGCTAGGACATGAGTTTCAGAATAGTGATGATGAGAGTACATTTTGTCAGCTGATTGTTGGTGATGAAAATACTGTATAATTTAATTCTAATGCGATTTATGGCTTATAAGTATTTCAAAAATTTACCAAACTATACCACTAGTACTCTTACCTACAAAAAAACAAAAGGAATATTATCAACTATTTTGCCTACCAAACTTCCTAAAGCTGAACAAAAATGATCTTGGCAGTCAACATGTTTGTTATGTAGAATCTACTGTGAAGAGTGGCATTTTTTTTTAATTTAGTATCTGTTATGAAACTATATTTACCCATTAAGTTATGTTCTGAAGGCAAGTTATCATGTATATTTTAAGTGTTATAAGGAATTATATTAACATTTCTCATACATTATGAATCAGTTTTATACAGAGATATTATTCCATTTTATCCTACTGACTATAACTTCATAATTCTCATAATTAAAGAATTTTACTCACTTTTGAGAATGTAAGTTGTTGAAATTTCTAGGAGTAATGTTTGTGAACACTATCAGTTTGTCAGTTTGGTGGATCATAAATATGTTTGAAGTGCAACACTATCTCCAATACAATGGCTGTGGGATTTCCAGCTGTGGAGGTGTCTCTCCTGCTTGCTTTGGCAGCTGAGTTCTCTTACTTATCCCGAGAACAGCAGGAACTTAGAATATTTCTGGCCCACAGTTTTACATTCACACCTGTACTTTATTAAAAAGAGATATTTCCAAGATATCACACCTGTGTTTTGTCTGCTTGGGTAAGTATTTAGAGTTTGACAAGAGTGTTCCAAGGAAACAATCATTGTCACAATTTCTGAGGCAAAAGTTTTTGCTGTAGTTTGAAAATTGCTCTCACCTATGACCCAACTCTCATTAGTAGCACCACATAGCTGTCTTCTCCCAGCCGTTTCTACTGCTGTCTTCCAACCAGACAACATATTTACCAGCGAGGAAAAATTGGTTCCTAATCTGACCCAGACTTGCCTTTTCCCAATTCTTCTGGCTGATTTTCATTTTAATTTCTGTTTCTCATTGTCCCTTGGAAATAAAATTCACAGAAAAAAGACTTTTCACTGTTGGTAAAAAAAAAAACAAAAATCGCACATTTTGTTCTCAGTCAGCATTTCTGGAAAGTCACAGGTTGATAGATAGATCTGAGCTGTTGAATAATTGATTGCTACATTTGGAAACATATATTTACTTTTTGTTCTCTATGCTTCATTGTCAAAAATAAATAAGACTCAGTTACTCTCCCTATGAACTCTGCATTATAGTAAGAGAGAAACATGGAGACTATTATGAGACCATGTTGCCATGTTCTAACAGACAGTGCAAATAACAGATGCCAAGAGTCAGAAAGCTATTTGGAAAACAGCAGCTTGTCTGATCCACAGTTGCCTGAAAGAGCTGCAGGTTTTCCAGCGTAGGTAGCAGCAGAGGTCTTGAAACAGAAGGTGGTGGGAAGAGAAGCCTCTCCAAGCAAAGAAACAACTCTCCCACAAATGTATTAGAGAGGCAATAAATGTATTCAGATAATTTATTGTTTAAAGTTACCTCTATCTGTGTTGTGTGAAAATACCTGATGTAAACAATTCAAACCAAAAAAGATTTACGTGAGTCCACAGCTGTAGGTATATGAGTCTGTGGTTGTCTGGGTCCTTTGCTTCTGGCCTCAGGACAGACATCACATTATGATGAGGAGGAATGTAGCTGAGGTTGCTCATTTTCTCGATGTTGAATGTAAAAGAAAGTAAGCAGGAAGAACAACCCACCTTCCACAAGGAACTCAAGAAGAAGGAAGACCAAAAGGTGGACATTTCATT
>NW_022196897.1:93587456-93607840 GCF_008632895.1 Mastomys coucha
AAAAAAAAAAAAAAAAAGTAAGCAAAGAGCTGGTGTTTCAACGCTTCACCACCATAACCAATGACTCATTTACTTCAAGTAAGGTCATAACCTTTAATTTTTACAAACTCCAAGTAGCCCATAATTTATCAATGCATTTATTCACTGATTAAGTTAGTCCCCCCATGATTCAATCATACTCTCAAGGTATGTAACTATGAACATTGCTTCATTAGTTACCAAACCTTCAATAGATATGGTTTTGGGGACATTTCAGACATACCTAATAACAAATAATTATCAAATTGTGTGTTACTGGACCCTCCAGGTCCACCCAGCCCATACCTCCTGCCCATCCCATCCCACTTCCTTATCTCCTGTCTCCACAAGAATAAGCCCCTATCTCACTAGACCCCTCTACTCCCTTGGTCCTCCAGTCTCTTGAGGGTTAGGTGCATTTTCTCTGACTGAACCCAGACCTGGCAGTCCTCTGCTGTATATGTGTTGAGGGCCTCATATCAGCTGGTGTAGTATGCTGCCTAGTTGGTTGTCCAGTGTCTAAGAGATCTCAGGGGTCTAGGTTAATTAAGACTGCTGATCCTCCTGCAGGCTCATCCTCTTGCTCAGCTTCTAGCTTTTCCCTAATTCAACCACAGGGGTAAGTAGTTTCTGTCCACTGGTTGGCTATAAATATCTGCATCTGCTTGTTGGGTCTTTCAGAAGGCTGTCATGATAGGTCCCTTTGTGTGAGTTCTCCATAGCCTCAGGAATAGTGTCAGGCCTTGGAGCCTCCTCCCCTTGAGCTGGATCCAACTTTGGGCCTGTCACCGGACCTTCTTTTCCTTGGGCTCTCCTCCATTTTTTTCCCTGAAGTTCATGCATGTCCTTTTGGATCTGAGTTATCTCATTCAGGATGATATTTTTAAGTTCCAACCATTTGTCTGAAAACTCAATATTTCCGTATTCTTAATATCAGAGTAGTATTCTACTGTGTAAATGTACCACATTTTCTGTATCCATTTTTCTTTCATGGGACATCTGGGTTGTTTCCAGATTATTATTGACCACATTTTGTATATAAAATCATGATTTTAGAAGACACACTTTGGTAACCAAAAATGACAAAAATCCTTTTACTCATGTTGTCTATAGTCTAATTAACAGTAAAGCAATAAACACAAAACACCATACATATCACATAATAAAATAGAGAGTTTTAAGAAAGAAGGTATTTACTCAGGAGCAATGGGCCAGTGAACAAGAAATCCAATTGGGATTAAACTGATGAATTAACCTGCTCAGATCCAGGGGAAGTGAAAAACAAAATCATTTAGATATCTGTGGAAACATGCTCTGGAGACAAAAAAGCAAAATCTTAATTTTTTTTTTTTCGAGACAGGGTTTCTCTGTGTAGCCTTGGCTGTCCTGGAACTCACTCTGTAGAACAGGCTGGTCTCGAACTCAGAAATCCGCCTGCCTCTGTCACCCTAGTGGTGGGATTAAAGATGTGTGCCATCATCACCTGGCAGAAATCTTAAATTTAAACACATGTGTGCATTGAAAAAATAGCAAATGGTGGCCCTTTTGCATGGGTTGCATAAGAAGAGAATAATAATGGTGATCAAGAAATGAGAATCTGTGCATTTGAGAGGAGTTACTCTGTATAACAAAAAGGAAGTTACTGGAGTGTTCAGACATGACACACAACCTATATGAATTCCTGTGGAATTGGTGATTTGAAAGGAGGCCTTGGTAGAATAATTACAGATAACATATTTTAGAATTCACTAACATGCATGCACAATTATACCAAAACGTATAAAGGTAATATTAGAGACATTTGTGAAGATACCAGGCTTACTTAGCCTATATTCTTCAAAAAGTGTAGTATGGTTTACTATCTTACAGAAGATGAGTAGTGAAATTAGGAAAAAAATAAACGAGGGTGATACATGGGCTTAGGATTTCATAGCTATTCTACGAATAATCAGATTTCATTTCATTTGGAGATTAGAACTTTAAATGACTTTTAATGTTTATACAAAATAAGCTATTTGGTTTGGTTTTTAAAGCAAAAGTATAACCTCTGTCTTCCTATACCATCATGTGAGCCATAACTCGATAGCAATGATGATAGTTTTCAACTGTGGATGAATGTTGTAGAATTACCTGGACAGAGAACAAAATGCAAACCATTTGTTTTGAGACGGACAGAGTTCTCCAGGCACAGTTGCTGTGCAACCAGCTTTGAAGATTTCTGAAAGTGTCCACACTGTGTGTACCCTGAGTTTGGTTTCTTTGATGGCAGAGTTCTCCTTTCATTGCTGATGATTTTATTTTAACAGGGAAAAGGATTCATTCAGTTTTACTAGACAGCTGGAGAATAGGAGAATATGCAGAACGGTAAATGAACCAAGCTTCAAAATCCTCAGAATCTCCACTCCTTCACTATAAACCTGAACCTTATATGACATTTCCAATATTGCTTCAGCCATTCAGGCCAGGAAATATGTTGCTGTTTTATGTGCACAGATGCAAGAAGTAGTCAGAGAGAACAGATTCGAAGAGAGCCCTCACTGACTTCTGAGACCTGATTTTCTATTTCTAAGGTTAGAAGCAATTTCAATGTGTTGACCAACTTCCTGCAGCTCCAGATGAAGGCCAGTGCCCTGTAACTTACCACAGGGAGGCTGGCTCCTTGATGTTCAGCATTTGTAAAATGATTGTGGGAGAGAAACCAAAACAATCCAGTTTAAATGAAGTAAGTTACTAGGTATATACTTCCTTTTGTGATATTTATTTTTGCAACAGGAAATATTATCTTGTTTTAACAAAACCTGGCATCAGCAACATCTTCCTTCACTTTTTTGCATACTCTCTTTTGTACACTAGTTTTTCCATCATTGCTTCTAAAATATGTGGTTAGATGTCAAGGCCACTACCCAGATCTCTGAGTACAGTTATTGTTTCCTCGTAACTTTAACCTGAATGCTTATCCTGTCAATATCTTTTGTTTTTCTTCTCAAATTCAGATTATTAAAGATTTCTTTCCAGATTACCCCATAAAGAGTAATTCTCCAATCCCCACTGTCCTCAGGTCTCATTGTATGGCTTTTACTAGCATGAATTATCAGGCAAATTGTTCCTGATTCCTTTCACTAGAATATCATGCCTACAGAAGCAAGAACTCTCATGCACACGTGTGTTTGTGTATGTGCGTTGCACTAGAGCATATGTGCATGTACATGTGTTCATTTATTTTATTCCTTTGAAGAGGAAAGTTCTTCTGGTGAAGTGTTTTATCTATGAGTACATTATTACAAGTAAAATATGACAGTCACAAAATAACACACACTGTGTGATACTACCTTGTAGAGCTATGTTAGAGGTATATACAGATAAAGAGGATAAACAAGTGGGCTAAGGTGTCAGAGAATGAAAAGTTTGAACTTTACTTAATTTAGAAAGCCATGCAGTTTTAAATGAAACTAAATTTTAAAATAAAAAAATGCCCTGGAGAGGGACAGTGATGGTGTTTGTAAACTAGTATTAATACTTTAAATGTGTTGAACAAAACTTTGAAACATAGATAAATATTAAATTTTATACAATTTGGAAAATTATGACATGCAAACAACATATCTACAGTTATGCACCCAATTCTATACTGCAATTATTTATTCAACTATCTCAAAAATTAGCAATATGGAAATTTATTCACTGCTGTGCATATATATCACTTGCTTCCAACACAAAGTGTCAATTTGCAGTACTAGCATTCACAATGTCAATACACTATTTTATAAGCAGAATTAATATACTATATAAACACACCTATATTTCAGACATAAATTTCATCATACTTTATATTTTTCACGTTCAAATTTGTGATTCTATAATTTTAGACATGAATATATAACTGGATATGTTTATATAGTAAACATGCATTCATGACATTATTGCTGTTAAGCTGGCCCATCTTCTATGTAAAATGTATTAAGGTATTTGTCCTCAAAAGTTTGAAAATCCAATTACATATGAACCATCAAATTTTGCATTTTAAAATTTGGTTATATTCTTATAATCTACTTTATAATTACTTATATAATCTGTTCCTGCTATACATATGAATATTGTTTTATATATTGGGCAGATATATCTGTGTTATTTGTATGCATTTATAGAGTGGCTTAATTTTGTGAAATAACACACATTGATGTTTGGTAGGATGGCAGTTTAATGTGCATATCAACGATTCCCTTATGTTTAGATATTTATTAGAAATGAAACATTTGAAAAATAAATGATGTGTGTGTATTTATGTAAGCTGCTCTCTGAAGATTTAAAAATCATGTAGCCACTGACCATACATACCTACTAACACATACACAAACATTCATAAACACACAACACATTTTTATCAACATGGAATTAAAATTTCCATTTTATGTATGTACCCGAAATTCCAATATTGTTCATATATGCAAAAATGTTCTTAATGCTACATATACGCACATGAATCTCTTATCTGCTCATTCATATATAAATACCTCCACACTCAACTGTGTACACATGTTTTCTATAATGCTAAAAAGTTTTATAAATGCACAAGCAAACCTCTCTTAGTTTATGTGAACACTCACATTGGCATTTTTGCACACATACACACACACAGAGAGAGAGAGAGAGAGAGAGGAGAGAGAGATATCTTATTTTCTATTCACACAGAGTAGCTGTATCATTAGACTGTTTTCTCATGGTTTGTGTTATAAGCTTCATTACTTTATAATATTAACTTGTATACATATAAATTTCTGCCCAGTGGCAGAAAGTTTTAATTTAATCAAAACCTTGGAGATTAAATAATTAAGCCTGTCAAAATCCACAGTTTTCACTGCTAATTAGTCATAGTGAGGTGTCTGTGTCATTGGATGCAGGCTCCCTAAATTTAGTGGTGGAATACAACATTATCACACATAAAAACAGCTTCTAAGAGTCTCTGGAGACTGGCTGCCTGGCAGCAAGTGTGTGTGTGCTGTCTGAGTCCACCCTTCTTCACCTATTATAGAGGTGGTCCTGCTTTGCTTCTTCCCTGTCTTCACATAGCAACCAAAACCATGTGTCCTCCTTAACTCTTTAAGGGCCTTAGGCTAGCAACTTGCTGCAAAGTGATAGGTCAGCTCTGTGCTACTTGTTTGCCTGCCTGAGGGAGAGAATCTGATTCTTGTAGAAAGACAATTTCTCTATCTAGAGGCACAGCCTCTCTACATTACATCCCCTCCCTGTAGGTTTGAGAACAAACAAACAAACAAACAAAAGCCAATTGTGCATTCTTCTCAATATGGTAAATTTAGTGTGATTTTCTTTTTCTTCTCTTCAAAGAGGGAATAAATCAATGCACAGAATAAAGATTTGTATCACCCAAGCTGCCTTATATCTATGTGTGCATAGTCAGGGACTACAGTCAGCCGGCTAAATATCAACATTATCACACTCAAATTTTCTAACTTTCTTCCCCCCATTTGGGCTCAGTTTAGTAGTGAACCTTATAAGTATATGAGAAAGAGCTTTGGAGACAAAGGAACACGGGTATAAAAACAAGTCTTTTCTTCAGCCTCCCTTCCAAAAAAGAGGATTTTCTCTTTTAATACTACTTAATGCATGTTTCATTATTTGTAAAACTGAAAAATGTCAGCATGACATGGTTTTCACACTCTGTTCCTTTCTCTTTCTAGGCACTGTTGGGTAAAAAGCATCCCTCTGTGTCTGCACCTTGTCTATTACGCATGCCTTGTGGTAGAGATTTCATTGTATTTCCAAACTGTTATCAGTATTCTTCCTACTGAAAGGATTCGTGAGTGCCCTTTCATGAAAAATAGTGAACACAACTGAGTCACTAATCATTGCTCAGCTTCATATAATTAAAGGGTATGGGTGTCAGGATTAATATCATAGGTAATAAGCAGCTAATAAAATCTTCTAAAAATGGTTTTGGTTGTACTGCTTAGTACTGGGGATGGGGGTGGGACAAGTTTTTCCATATTATTTTCTTCTGCTTCCAGTGGCATGATGGTAGTGATAGCACGTGGAAGGAGTTGGGGGAGGGAAACCATGATCAGAATATATTGTAAGGAAAATATCTATTTTCATTTAAAAAAGAAAACACAGAAAAAATGCTGATATTTGGAAAGGTGGTAAAAAGAGTGATGGTTGTATAGGTAAAAATGGGACCTTCAGTCATGAGTCATCTTTCCCGGATATCTGCTGCTACTACTTTTACAGAAAATAACAACTGGATAAAATGAAGTGATCAACAGATCATGGGATTCCAAGCCCTAACAAATATATCTACATCACACTACCTACATCTATTACTCAAGGAACATGGTGGAAGAGAGAGCAGAAAGATGGTAAGAATCAGAATGCCAGGTAGTCTGTTTGAAACAGTATATCATAGAGATGCCTCCATGAACAAGTACATTGTTTTTGTGAAGGTGGAAGGATTTCATGGGATCCAACCCCTAAACAAAGAACTCAGATAGTTAATGACTGTTAGAATAGGGAAAATTAGGCTCTCTTAGGATGAATCCCCTTATTTGTTCTATGGGAAAGCATGGTGGGTCATAAATCATAGACACACAAACCAGAAAAAAAGCTCAGTAGGTTACATCTATTTATATATTTATGTATACCCATACAATTAAATATACAACACCAATAATCAAAGAAAATGAAGGTGTCTTCTTGATGGGGGCCATGATGAGAGGAGTTTAAAAAGGTAACTGGGAGGGGCATAAGGGAGGAAGGGGGAAATGATGTAACTTTTTAAATCTATTAGTGTATATTAAAAATAAAACACTTAAAAACTGCCCCACTCATTCTTTTATGTTCCACACTCAATACTTTGCAGGCAGGCAGACTTCATAGGTTGGATAACAAGGAGAACTTCCCTAGTACTCTAAGCTCTATTAAGGTTAGCTTCCCATACATACCACACTGAAGATTTGTGTGATCTTTTCTATCTCTTCTTTACAAACTTCCATTCAGTAGGTTGCTCTCCCACTTTCTTGTAAAACCCATCCATGCCTCACTCTAATGGATGGTACTCAGCAAACAACAGATGGCATGAGCCCAGCTTTATCCCAAACATAGACTCAAGGAGCTTATAAGGATGGGGCAATATACTAAAGTCATGACTACAAAACACTTTCATTCAAAAACAGAGGAGATACCAAAGGAAAATAATGAACAAGATAATACTGTGTAATGGCAAATTTCTATTAAGAAAATAGTAGAACAATGGTTAGAATTAGTAGTAGAGTTTAGACTCTGCAAAACATGTTCTAGTTTCATGGCAGAATACATTTTGCCATACTCAAGAATAGTAGTATAAACTTTTTTATATATTCAAAGGCTCTCTCTCTCTCTCTCTCTCTCTCTCTATATATATATATATATATATATGTATATATATACAAATATATATACATATATGTATATATTTGAAAAATAAGATAACATTTATTCTAATAAGAATAAAGGCAGATTAAACATTCACAATAATTTAGAGGATTAGATTCATAAATGTAAAGTATTTACCCAAGTGAATTTTCTATAGAATAAGATGCTTGGGAAGATGCAAACTATCCTTTGATCATAAAAATTATACATACTAGTTAACGTTTTCTTTCTAAGGGTAATTTGTTCAGAGTGTAGGTATGTAGATATGTTTGTGCACATGTTATGTCAAAGGACAAATATTTCTCCTTCCAATGTGGGGATTTGGGATTGCAGCTCAGGTTATGAAGCATGGAAGAGACTAGCGTTCCTCCCTGAGTCATCTCCTGAGTTTTTCTCAATGCCGCTTACTCGAGAAGTATTATTCAAGAGAAAAATATATAAAAATAAAGAAGTGGAAAAGCTTATTTTTTCTGAGAAATTCCTGTAGGTGGTACAACAGGAATAATAGGGGTTGGGGGGACCTCTTGTAGACATCATTCTTTTAATATTCATTAACTCATTTGCCTATTCATTGTGAAATAATAAAGCCTGCTTAGAGATTTAAAAGATGGAACTTTCATATACATGAAAAATCAGAGATGTCTATGTGAGTCTTTGTACTTAGAGGCCAATAAAATCCCACTGAGGGAAAGGAAGATGAGAAGGAAGAGAATGAGAAAGAAGAAGGGCAAGGAAGGGGGAAAAGAGGGGAGGAGGGACGAAGGGAGATGGAGAGGGAGAAGGAGACTGAGAAGGAGAAGGGGAAGAACAAAGCAAAAATGTTGTTCTTGAAGTTCTCTAATGCCCTGACTTATGTACTCTTTTCCTAATAATTGTGTCCATTTATATTCTTTTATGATTACCCATAATATCAATATTATGATTTTTTAAGTTTTACAAGTCCATTTGAAAGTGGTAATAGTAGAATTAGAAACCTACTGAAACTCTAATAATATTGATCTATGGCTGGCTAAAAAGTAATTATGAATATTGTTGAAGATCCATTTGCTAGAGTTATAGGGTTCAGTGAAAAGTGCAAATAATTTTGTCCATATAGTCTTAATAAAGCAATGGAGTTATAAAGTAGAAATTAAGCATGATCCAGGAAAAGTAGATGCTATTCCAAGCAGAAAGTAAACAGAAACTATATACAAGAAGGGACATGGAAAGTAAAATATTTTGATTAGCTGAGAAAAATGACATATATACTAGACAAAGTATGTGAGAGTAAAATAATATGAGAGTAAAAGAGAACTGTGATATTTTTTACCCCAAAGTTGAAAAGTTGCTATCAACAGATGAGGTGATAAAAATGGAAGTGAAATTTTATAGTTATTTCCTCCATGCTTGACATGACCGTTGACCATTGTGAATCAGAGATGATATAATGACCTATAGAAAACCTTGGACCTTCCTCTGTTGAGGCACATCTGGGTTTTTTCCAGCTTCTGGCTATTATAAATAAGGCTGCTATGAAGACAGAGGAACATGTGTTCTTGTAGTATGTTGGGGCATCTTTTTGATATATGCCCATTAGTGATATAACTGGGTCCTCAGGCAAGATTATGTCCAATTTTCTGAGGAACCACCAGACTGATTTCTAGAGTGGTTGTACCAGCTTGCAATTCCACGAGCAATGGAGGAGTATTCCTCTTTCTCCACATCCTTGCCAGCATCTGCTCTCACCTGAGTTTTTGCTCTTAATCATTCTGGCTGGTGTGAGGTGGAATCTCAGAGTCATTTTGATGTGCATTTCCCTGATGACTAAGGATGTTGAACATTTGTTTAGGTGCTTCTCAGCCATTCGAGATTCCTCAGTTGATAATTCTTTGTTTAGCTCTGTATATCATTTTAATAGGGTTATTTGTTTCTCTGGAGTCTAACTTCTTGCGTTCTTTGTACATATTGGATATTAGCCCTCTACTGGTATTGGATGTAAGATGGTTAAAGATCTTTTCCCAATCAGTAGGTTGCCATTTTGTCCTGATGACAGTGTCCTTTGCCTTACAGAAGCTTTTCAATTTTATGAGACCCCATTTGTCTGTATTTGTTTCTTTACACAGGAATAGATATTGAAAATGTGGTACATTTATACAATGGAATACTACTCAGCCATTCAAAACAATGACCTCATGAAATTCTCAGACAAACAGATGGAACTAGAAAATATCCTGAGAAATGTAACCCCTGTCACAAAAGAACACACATGGTATGTACTCACTAATAAGCGGTTATTAGGTTACTATGCAAAAAGGTCAGAATACCCATGATACAAATCTCAGACCATATGAAGCTCAAGAAGAAGGAAGACCAAAGTGTGCTTGCTTCAATTCTACTTAGAAGAGGGAATAAAATAATCATAGGGGGTAGAGTATTGGAGGGACTTGGAAAGGAGAGGGGAGGGAGAGGTAAAAATGAAGGCAAGAGTAGTACTCCATTGTATAAATGTACCACATTTTCAATATCTCCCACTAGGGAGTTTAGAGGTCAGGTTGGGTGGGTGGGTGGAGGCATCCACATGGAGATAGGGGTTGTGGGGAGGACGTGTGGATTGTGGAGCAGTTGGAGGGTGGATGGGGGACAAGGAATGGAATATGGAGTGTAAAACATAAATTAATTTATAAAATAAAAAAATAAATCAAACATCTTTTGAAGTGTCTGTGGAAGAAAACAGTATTTGAAATATGTTGTTCATTGTAATCATTAATGCTGCTATCAATATCAGTTCTATAATAAAAAAGAAAACCAGTAGAGTTATAAGGAAATTCTTCTCATGAGTAAATCATATGACAAAATGTAGGTGATGAGGGAATAGTTATTCTCATTCAAAGAAAAGCCAAATTTATACTGTGGTCCTTATAACAGTCTGACTATCATTTCTTTATCTTTTCCTGTCTTCTTGAGAACAAATGTTTTTAGATGTTGTATGAGAGTTCAGAAAAGTTAGGGAATATGACACAATAAAAAGAAAGCTCTCTTGGAGTCATGAGGTCTGGGTTATTGTATGTTTGCAGAAACAAAGCTCAAGAAAGCACAAATACCAAAGACCGGTAATTTTTAGGAAATGTTGGCTTTGGATCTTCAAGTAACAGTTCTTGCAGTATAGTTAATTCCAAAAGCCTAGAAACTATGGGCTGTCTATTTGTGAATTATAATGACATAATCTACTATTTGCCTATGGGAACTGCTGTTATGCCTTATACTACTCCAATTTGTATATTTTGTCCTCAGAACCCAATATGTAATTACATATAATTTTGGGGGTACAGTGTTCTAACCCTGCAATTTCACTGACTGTTTTCCAATCTTTCCTTAGATATGATAACTTATGGAAGGGCTATTCTTCATAGGGTCTGGTTAGGAAACTACCACTAGCCCTCCATCTCTATGTGACTTGGGATGAATTATATGGCTTCTCCATGTGTTTCTAATCATAAGGAAATCAGGACAAGATAATTAAGGAGATCTTTTCTACTTCTGGTATTCTGTGAATCCATAATGAAGAAGATAACATTTGAGTTGACATTTAAAAGATAAATTGAACTTTTTCAGAAAGAAAATGAACACAATGATTTTGAATGGAGAAAAATTATGCAGACATGATGTAAACAGTCACATTTAAATGTTGATATGTAGGTGAGAGCCAGCGGATGATCAATCTTAGATCAAAGTTCACTGTAGGATTTGTAGAGAAACAAGAACCTTTTGAAGTGTAGACATAGATTCCCTAAACCACAAAGAATCCCTGTGTGAACAAAATTCTTCCAATCATTACCAAACATCTAAGGTCAAGACCACCAAAGGCACCAGAGTCTTCTTAGTTATTTTCTCATTGTTGTGTGCCAATACCTGAGAAGAAGAAACTCATATAGGCAAAGGTTTATTCTTGCTTATTATCTGATAGCTGTAAGCCCATCCTGCAGAAAATATCATGAAGGCAGATAACAGTTGTGGCAGTAGCAGCATGAGGCTACTTGCTGACATCTCAAAGCATCAAGAAGCAGAGTGTTAACAATATGAGGCAAGGTATAAACCCCAAGGCTCACCTAACAAAAGACCACTCCATGCATTGAGTGTCACTTCTCTAAGGTTTCACAACCTCTCAAAAACTTCAGCACAAGCTCAGGACCAAGTAGTAGAATAAAGAAACCTGATAGGGGGCATTTGACATCCAAACAGTAATGCCATCCAAGCTGTTTCTTACCAAATAAAGGTATCAGTCATTAGATAAATCTCAGAAACAGGCACTCATTAGCATCCTCATAAAAACACAGAGCAATCTGTTTAACATTTTAAAGGTATACAGAACTTTTGCAGTTAAGCTTGTAATCTTCATTGGCCATTTTTAAAATATACTCCTTCTTTATTTGCATTTATATTCCATCAAGCAAGAAGTTAAGGGCATGATATACTTCAGAGAAATAGAGTATATATGTAAAATTTTAGTAGCCATCAGTATTTTAGAGGGCAGAGTTAATTAATGTCCATTCTTTATATCAGAGACGGTCCACTACCCAGTTGTTTAGAGTTTTCTCTCAAAGATAAATTCTAAACCATAGAAACTCACCCAAAATCTTCTTCCCCAAAGCACCTACACTGGCTAAACTTGACGGTTAGCTTGGTGACATCTAGAATCACCATAGAAACCCAGGTATGTCTGTGAAGGAATTTCTGGTTTAAGTTCATTGTGGGTGAAGACGTACCCTAAATGTGAAAGCACCATTCCATGTGACTCGAGTCTCAGACTGAACAGAGGGGAAAGTGAGCTCAGCCCCAATTTAAATCACTTTTAGTTACTTGAGTCAAAATGCAAGTATATCCAGATGTCCAAGTTGCTACTACCATCTTCTTTCTTACAACTGAGTGCATTCTTTAGTACTATAAATTAAAGGTAACCCTTCCTTAACTTACATTTCTCTGGTATTTCTTTGTAGCAACATGACAAGTAGCTAGGAAAGAGCCTCATGATTCTAATATCTTGCTCTCTTTATCTCACTAGTTAAGGTTTTGTGGGTATTTGGGGGAATCAGTGGATAAATAGTAAGGGGTACAAAGTGAGAAGGCTTAATGAATGCAGAAGGAGTTGAGGTTAACACATCTAAGCCATCTTAGGCAGTCTAAGAAGTGACTTTTTTTTTCAAAGTTTGAGTTTGAGTTTGCTGGCCTTTCTCTGTGAGATGCACTAATGTAACAAGTTTGACTCATCAGGAGATGACGCATACAGCACCGGGAGTTTGAAAAGGCACTGCTTAACCTTGCTAAGAAGTTCTGCTTTAAGAACAGCTGGAATATTGCTTTCTGATCCTCAACTATCAGCCCAGCAAGGACAAGAGATGTTTTGATAAAGAACAAAAATAAGCATAAAGAATACTTCATTGGGCAAATAAATTTAGTGAATATTTCCAGCACTGGGAAAAACAACTTGACTTAAAGTAATCCTTTTGTATGTAAATAAAGCTGGCACTGGAGGTCCAGGATTCTGGAGATGCATTTTATATGAAGAGACTATTTCAAAGTTTCATTTTTTTTTCATTGACATTTTAAAGAAATATTTTAATCTGCTCTTATAAAATCTAGTATTCATAGTTTATTACTAACTACTGAAACATCAAGTTGAAGTTGAGTGTTATCAATCTAGTGACTCAGACATGAACAAAGACTGTTTCTATGCATTGCATGAGTACTTGAGGTGAAAAACAGACAATTATAATTGTAGACAAATGCGCAGCTAATTACTGAATTGGTGTAAGTGTGGATTATAAAGCAAGGAGGATAGTGCCAGTAACTTACTAACTCCTACAATGTTCAAACACATGAAAGGAACTAAAATATAAATAACATAACAACTCTACTCTCAGGCAAAACTGATTTCTGCAAGAAACAATCCACTTGAGTTGAACAATGGTAATTTTTTTGAATGGAAGAAAGAAGAACCTCAGATGCCAAAAGCAGAAAACTAAACATAACTCTGGGATTTCTGAGAGTTAGGAAGTTAATGGAAACAAAATAAATATTTCTCTACACCATCATGTCTCTATGTTCAGCACTTCATTAGCCCATCTTCTCTAACACTAGGTTCCATGTTTGCTTTATCATGGTTATGCCTATAACCCTGGCTTCTCAGAGTTTTAGTTAAGAGGAGACTGTTACAGCTTTTCATTTGACATTTTCTCTTGAGAGAATATTTGGTTACTAGATAGGGCATAGATTGAGGAATTTTGGACTATCTATTGAGCACTGGACAAAAATAAAGTGTGACTGAGATACAAGTATACTTGGATTTGTTATGTCTATTTCCATTTTCTTTTTGTACTATGAAAAGGCAAGGATGTTAGAAAGACATGAAACACAGACCATTGCTTATGCCAATCATGCATGGAATTCTTTTTTTTTTCTTAAGTTTTTATTGATTTCTTTATATTTCACATCATGCATCCCGGTTCCACCAGTCTCCCCAGGCTCTACTATCTGTTCTCCACCCTTACAACCTCCCTGCCAAAATAACACACATACCACACAAACACACACACACACACATACACACACACACACACACACACACACACACACACACACCAAAATAAAACAAAGCATAGAATACCACTCATTACGGAAACAATAGAGTGTCAGAGTGTGTCCAACATCTTCACTTCACTTGTAAAGTAAATGTTCATTGCAATGAGTCATTTGGCTCAAGTTCTCTGCCTTCTGTGATAACATCAGTATTAGATTCTCACTGGACTCCTCCCACTTATTCTGCTGTTGTCCTGTGTCATGGATATCCTGAAGCTTTGGATCAGCAGGACTGACCTTTTTGTGCACTCCAAAAATTCACAGATGATGTACATTTTAAATTGGGCCAATCCATGACCTTGGACCTGGGCTTGGGTGGTAGTTGACTTGATCAGCCCAACAGGTCTCGCACATCTGCACCACCCAAATGAACTCTCCAGCACTGCTCAGGCTAGCCTATCCACTGCTGCCACTGACAGGGTATATGGGATATTTATAAGCTTATATTTGTGTGACAGATGGCAAAAATTATCAAGCTAATATGTACAATTAGGTAACAATCCTCTAGTGATGAAGACAGACTAGAATTGAAATCAGATTTGTCTGTCAGTTTGGAGGTGGGATGGATCAGATAAATATGGAAAAGTTAAAAAGGTTTTGGATATAAGGAATAGTGTAGTATGAAACATATGTACTAATACATATATAGTATTAAGAAAACTGTGTTTCTTTAAAATATGGAGATTTTTCTTCTGGCCAACATAGATATTACATTATTTCAAGAATATTTATTGTGCATGGTGTCAGCCACCAAGGGGGAACACAGACATGTATAAGAAAAATAATAGCTCAGAACAAAGAAACCTTCATTTTAATAGAGAATACAAAATTATTTTTTCCAGAAATTCTTAGATGTCATTTAATTATTAATGAATATAAAACTCCTTTCTTAGAATTCAGATTTCTTCAGAAGTAGGAAATTTTGTTTCTAGCACTCTTTATTTAAAACCTCAGACAGACATTTATAGATTACAGTGTTCTCTTTTCTGAAAATCTGAGCTGAAAAGAAATCTTATGAAACACCTTTAACAATCTACCTAACCTTGTATTTGTTCCTCTTCTTGTTTTCACATGAGTAGCCACAAGAACTGGGTATTAGGATTCAACTATTTTCATTTAGGTATCTTTGAACCAATTAGTATAGACTAGTTGGTTTTATTGCGTACCTGCATTTACCACTCTCTACATTGGAGCACTCAGGGCTCAGATGAGAGAAGCCATCTTGTTTCTATTGTCTTTCATTTTATATGGACTTCCATTCCATCAGTGAATATAAAAGAATGTTACTTTTATTAACTTTAAGGGAATTTTTTAGGTTTGGGTTGTTTTGCTTTATTTTATGTTTTGAAATTTTAATTGCAAACTTTCTATACAAAGACACCCAAACATACAGCCTGTTGCTTTTGCCTTTGTTATCCTAAGGGTGGAAGGTAAGTCTCTATTAGGGATGATATGATATACTTCAGAAGCAGGCCTCAAGGACACTTGAGCTGGAACTGATTTGAATGCACCCCCATCTTAGTATCTATGGTACCTGAAGGTACCAGGCAAGAGTCAAAAGGAGGAAAACAACCAAGCGTCCTGCCCTGGCAGGGTGGCTATGAACTCTATGTTTTCAACTGGCCTTTTTTCCCACTAGTTTAATAGAAAATAAGTAAAACAAACCTGACTCTTTTGCCTGCTCTTGGGACTCTTTTCCTCTTATTGGGTTGCCTTTTTCCACCTTAGCATGAGGGGTTTTGCCTTACTTTATTGTTTTTTGTTTTGTCTTGTTTGGTCGTTTTCTGGTGGAGGTATGCTCTTTTCTGAAAAGAAATAGAAGGCAAGGAAATTTGGAGAAGGAAGTTGGGGAGTAGAGCTGAGAGGAATGCAGGGAGAAGAAACCGAGGTAGGGATGTGTTGTATGAGAGAAAAATCAACTCTCAAAAATAAATTTTACTACTACTTCCTGGACATTCTGTACACTAGAGATAACTCCCACATAGACACAATCTTTTGTCCTTCCCATGTAAGTAGATGGTCATGCGTTCCCCTCAAATGTAAAATGAAAACAGTGTCGTTGGTTTTCTTTTCATGTCATCATTCTTTTCCAGGGAAGTTTTCTTCCCCATTAACAAGTCTTCTTACTGGACTTTCAAAGTTCTTATTAACCCTATCTAGCTTTATCCACATCGAATGCCCTCATGTTTGCAAAGCCACAGGTCACTTCTCATTTAAAATGTTGTTACCATTGTATTCTGCTACATCCGTTTCTACTTATATTTCCTCTAGTCCACTTTTCACACTGCAGTCAGAACAATTATAAGGTTGTATTATTTCTCTGCTTCCAACATGCCATGCTTTTTTATAACATAATACAATCCCAATCCTTTATGCTGGTTTTCAATGCTGACAGCTTTTTGCTTGTTCTTAGGCATATTGATTGAAGGGAATAATGTATTCAAAAAGGAAAACCATCAATGTATTAATATCATGTTACAAATTTAAAAAGCCAAGCCCCGAGAGAATGTATTCATGTCTTGCCTGTTATATAAATGATAAGAGTTACAGGATATTTACATTCTTCTAACCACAGAAACAGAAACTGACCAAATAAATCTGGGTTATCAGCAAGGTTGAGCTGCTCATGCTCCACATCTCGTTGCCTTGGTGATAAAGCGCCAGCATAATGATATTTATGTAATAAGTAGAAAGGCCACAATTCAAGGTGGATTACAGCGTGGTCTGTATAGCTACATTTTATAAAGAAAGTATGTAAAAGCATTTATAGAGGTTTTACAGCAGAAAATAAATTATCTAGAGAAGAAAATTGTGTAATT
The DNA here is from genome assembly GCF_008632895.1 of Mastomys coucha. NCBI lineage: Eukaryota > Metazoa > Chordata > Mammalia > Rodentia > Muridae > Mastomys > Mastomys coucha. The sequence continues at coordinate 93,604,328 of NW_022196897.1, forward strand.
TATTGATGATCTAGGGCTTTAACAGCACTCCCACTGACCTTAGTCATAGCTCCACCAAATCTAATGACTTTATTTTTTCAGCATCTGTGTTGCAATTCCATATTCTGTGGATCTTTTAGGGAATGGCATTAAACTTTGCAGGCAGTAGAATGGGGATGTCATAATTTTCCCTGTGGGTTTTATACCTTTCAAGTTTTGTTCCGTGCCCTTTTGAAAGTGTTAATACAATTTATGGTTCATACAAAGCCACTAATGAAATAAAAAGAGCTACTATTAAAATTGCATATCTAATGCATTATAATGGCTATTGATGGGATTCTGCTGAGAAAATGAGGACACAGGCATGTTCCCATGTTTTTCTCCCTGTAGATAGCAGGTGTCACACATGCTTGCTTTATCCTTGCTTTCTGCACATGCTACACTAGTTTCTGTTATGGGTCTTTGTACTCACTGTTCCATTTTCTTTAAATTTGTTTTCCTGAGACTGCTATACAGAGAGAAAATTCGGCATATTGAAGCCTTAAACTATCTTAAAGCCAACTATTTCTTATATTAAGTATATTTGAGAGTTTTCTGCATGAGTACACTGTATTGGCAGCATTTCTACCCTCAACTCCTTTTGTGCTCTCTCAACCTCCCCTCTTGAATTCATGACCTTTTCTTCTATAATTCTTGTTCATATATAATCTATAGAGTCTAATTAGTGTTTTCTCATTTTGCATATGGTTATGGCTGACCACGTAGGATTAGAGTCTCTGCCCTTAAAAAAATGAAAACTTGGCTTTACCTCTTTCAGAAGCCATTGACTTTCTGTAGCTCTCCATCTAAGGATGGAATCTTGTGAAGTTTCCTTTCACTTAGGTTGGCATGCTAACCGGTAACCTGCTCTTTGCTAGGTCATTGTTTAGGTAGCCTTATTGTTGACAGCTCGTGTATATCACACTCCTCTTCTGTCCAGAAGGCACTACCTTCCATCAGTCATCCTCATTCTCAGATGCCTGATGGAATATAAAAGTAATTGAAGACATCACATGGCAAGACTTAGGGAAAGCAATCTGATATTGACCTGGAAGCCTTCTCACTGAGGCCTAGCTCTCATACTAATAGTATGTATATGCCATATGTATGTGTGTGTGTATATATATACACACATACATATGGCATGAAGAACTATATGTCTTAGAGGACCACAGTGTTGGGAAGGTTGAGAACTATTGTGAGTAACATTTATGCACACAAGTTTGGATCTGAGGTTTTCTTGTCTGGAAAGAATATTATACCAGAGATTGGATTTTTGGGGTGAAGGATGTGAGTAAAGCATTTGTCTTGATGGCCCAGAACCATGTAAAATCCATGGTGCAGGCAGGGTCTGTAACTCCAATGCTGGGAGTGTTGTGAAGGCAAACAGATTCTAAAGACTTCACAACACACTCAGCACTGGAGTTAGTATATATTTTGATGAAATGCTAAGAGGGGAAAGTTATCAACAGTTCTACCCATTTATAAAGCTTGAGAACAACAATGATGTGATTGTAAGATATCCCTAAGGGTCCAGTAGTGCCACTTGCATCTGACAGGGCCTCAACAGCTGTCTAATTGAGCATAAATCTCATTCTACTGGAGGCAAGTCATACTTAATGTTATACATTTAGCAGAGAATCTGTAACTGAAGAGGTTAAAGACCCTAGGGGACCTACTACTAACATATAACTAAGTTAATATGGAACCAAACAGCCTTCTAAATATTCATTTTTATACCCATAGACAAAAGCAGTTTTCACTCTTCATTGAACCATTTCATTTTGAATCAGACAGAGACTGTTAGAGAGACCCACAGGTGGTCAAATGCAAAGAACAAATGACAGATGGTTCTCAGCCCCAAACTAGACATACATGACATACCCCCACATGCACCCACACACATGCACACACAAGGCTTCAGAGAGCATTGTGGACAAGTGGGTGGAAAGACTGTAAAGCCAAAACTCTTTAAAAAAGGGTCTTCACTGGCAGCCCAATCTCAAGTACATTTAAGGAATAATTTCTGAAGTTCATTTCCCATTAGATGCCTGACTGGGATTGCTACACTTGTTCAGTGAATGTGTCTCAAAACTACAAAAGAAATTTGATTGGAGTGATACCGAAAATAAAAGATGAACAGGAAATCAATTCTGTCTAATAAATGAATGACTAAATGAAGCAGGTAGCTACCATGTTGGGATCATACTAAAGCATTATTTTTCAAAATAACACTCAAACTTTTTCTTCAGCTCTTCTAATCATTATGTTTGTGTGTTTTTTTATGCAATTGCTGAATGACATTAATCTTAAAGTTCATTTGTTTGTTTGAGCCACATGTGTGTTTGCTTCATTGTATGGATATTTAACCTTTACACTTTTGTCCAACACAGAACACATCTCACTCCAGGGGTGTCGCTCTAGTAACTATTTGCCTATCTTTTGAAGTCTCATTCTGGACATCATGAATGCTTAATTTAGTAAATGTTTTTTCTTGTTGTTAGTAGTGTTTTTATTGGTGTGGGATTTTTCTCAGTCTCAACCACAACTCCAAAGCCTAGCTAGTTGTTCTTCATTTTGTTTGTTCTTAATCTACAAAATATTTTCAGCCTATTTCTTGGTACTTCTTACTTCTTAAATCCTTAAAAAAATATAGTTGTGATGTATGGATAAACTTCTGGCCTATAAAACATCATCCTATTTTACTATGTTTGTTTGCATGTTTATTTTTGTTTGCTAGTTTCTTTTGCATTTTTTGTGACAGTGTTATTATTGTACTCTGCCATACTGACACACATCACGGAGCACCAGGATAACTTCTAACTCTATCGCTGTTAGTCCCTCATGTGTTTTATATCAGTTACTTATTCATTGATTTGTATTTTATCTTATCGTTTGGTATGGGAATCACAGAATAATTTATTACATATTTGTCTTTTCCTTGTGTTTTGTGTATAAAGTTTAGATAATTTAATGCCTGCTTTAACCCTTAAAGTACATTTTCCATCTCTTCATGCGTTTATTATAGTAAATCTTGTGCCCCAGCTATATCTTTTTGCCTTTGTCACATCATGTCTTAACTCTTCACAACTTAACTTTATTTTGAGTCTCTGACTTTAATTAGTGGTGCCTAAAGCAGTATGGTTTCCAGATCTGTAAAGACAACTTCTTCTCATTCCTCTCTCTGACACTAACTGTATCTGTATCTTCAAGAAGGGATAGAACCTTCTGATATTCTCCTTTTTCTGTGAACACATGGTGAAAGTACTAGTTTTATTTCTATACTTTTAATTTTTTTAAAAAAGTATTTCACATATACATATTGTATTTAATTATTTTCTCCTCTTTTCTCCCTTTGACTTCTCCCTTGTTTCTTCTCAAATTCATTGTCTTTATTACTTTAGGTACTACTGTTGTATACCCACCCACATATATACATACACACCCTGTTGAGTTCATTTAGAGTTTTTCTTTTTTTTTTTTTTTTTTTTTTTT
>NW_022196897.1:93607946-93620155 GCF_008632895.1 Mastomys coucha
AGAAATCCACCTGCCTCTGCCTCCCAAGTGCTGGGATTAAAGGCGTGCGCCACCACGCCCGGCTTAGAGTTTTTCATATTTCTCATATCTATGCATGTATTTAGGCCTCACCTCTTGGTATAGAATAACCACTTAGGGACTCAGCTCTGAGGAGGACTAATTATCCCCGTCTCAGCAGTTGTTAGTTGCTGCTAGCTCTTCATATTGGGGTTGAAGCTTCTGAAGTATTCCTCATCTATATCAGCAAATCAATCTGTGTTTTCATTTCCAGGTCTTGTTTAGGCAGCACTACTGTTGAGATTTCATGGAAGCAGCTTTTTTTTTTTTTTTTTTTTTTTTTTTTTTTTTTTTTTTTATAACATATAGGCTCCACAATATCATAGTAGATATCCTGGTTCTTACAATACTTTAGAACCCTGTTTTCTTTAATGCAACATGGAGCATATCTTGTGAGGGTCTTGTGATGATAACCATAGCTGCTGAGAGATCAAAAGTGCAATAGATTTTTCATAGCAAAAGAGTGCTCCACAACACTACATTCTTCCATCTCTTAAATTCTTTATACTAACTCTATTTCCATGTTCTTTGACTCTTTGTTGCAGTGGTATAGATACTCCAATTTAAGACTCTGCTTTCAACAATCAGATTTTCTCAGTACATTGACAAGTTATGGATGTATGCAGTTTCAAAAATAAGTCTCTCTGACAAAAGCTGATATAAATACTAATATATGGGTATATAAAACAATAACTACAACAAAAAGAAAAATAAAATAAATAGAAAGTGATTTCACAAGCAAATCATGTCTATTTAAATAAATACTAGCAATGGATTCCACACTAGAACTGCCCTAGTTTTTAGTTTTGTCTTTATTTATACTACCATATATGAATTCCTTCCTATGGACAAGTCAATACATCTAATGAGAAAGTGGTTAGATAATATATGACAGACCTGTATATGTCATTATTGTATCAGAAAGCACATCTTCCCTTGTTAGTCAGTAGTTTAGCATATAATTTTCAACATATGTAATGCACTCAGTGATATAATAAACAAAATAACACTATGAGAGCTAGTTATCAGGGATGAACTGATCCAGCTCAGTTTCAGCTTGATTTCTCTATGTCTCGTGACTAAAATGTGTGGTGTCTCCAGTAACTAAATTTCATCATCTAGTTGTAGTAGTTAATCAACATCAGTAGAAATAATCTGTATTGTTTTAAAGGAAGGATCTTGATGTCTTCTTCAACCAACAACTTGAAGAGAAGTGGGCCAACTATGACACTAAGATTTTCAGTTATTAGCCCATAGTCACTGAGGGAAAATTGTTTTAACCTATGCAAACTATATGTGTTAAGTCCCTTCCTTTTAGCTTTATTTATTTATTTATTTTAATTTATCAAATATGAGGTTTGCCTATGGCTCTTGCTGGTCCTTGTCTACTAGGCTATAGTAGGCTTTATAGCAGGACACTATCTCAAAAAATGTTCTAGAAGGGAAGAAATAAAACGTATCCCACAGTTGCCTTATTTATGTGAGATCTAAACACCATGTTGGCATATGTAACTGTTGTTTCCACCACCATTAATAACGAGGATAATTACTGAGGGGATGATGATGATGAAGCAGGCAATATCCACTGTGATTACTGTTACATTAGTGCAAAGTTATTGCTAAAAAGACAATTAAAATGGTGCATAGTGCAGTGATATAGATGGTGTAGAGATATTACTGATCAATAGCATCTCAGTTGTAATTAGAAAGTCTGTGATACCACTTGGAATTGGTGGCCCAATTCAGTTATCCAAATCACTCAACAAGCTGAGACAGGAGGAACTTAATCTCAGTGCCTGTGGGGATCACTGAAAAAATTCAAGGAAACCCTGAATCTTGATGAACTCATGACCTGAAATTTAACAACAACAACAATAGCAATAACAACAACAATAACAATAGTAATAATAATAATAATAATAATAATAATAATAATAATAATAATAGAGATGTAGCTCATAGGACATTGCTTAATCAGCAGGTGCAAATTCTTAGGTTTATTCCCCAGTACAAAAAAATTAAAAAAAGAAACAAATATATATATATATATATATGTTTGTGGTGAACAATATTTCTCAGAAAGTTATTATTATTTCATTACTTCATGACAGAGATATGAAAGGTGACAGTGACAGGTGACACAAATAAGAATAATGATTCTGATTAATGCAGAGTAAGACAGTACAGAGATATGGAACTTCCACAAGGAATATCTTGTTTCAAATCAGCAGGAAATAGTAAATAATTGGTGGAAAAAATCATCAGTGTCTTGAAATTAAATAAATCCTTGGTCCTTTTGCATAGTCATAGAATCCAAAAGCCAGAAAGATTAAATATCCTCCTGAAGATGTAGTTTGCAAACTATGACTCGGAGTTAACTTGCAGCAAAAATGAATATGTGCAATTTCTTAAACTCTTGCAATTTAGGATGATTCTCTATATACAGGATTCCAGCAATTGAAAAAATAAAACTAGAATTAGTTTGACTAAATTCAACAATTTTACTTGAATCAACTGACAAGTTGAAATTACTAGGATTTCCTTAAAAGTCAATTCAAAAAGCGATTATAATAATAATGATCAAAAAAGTCTGAGTGTGGCAGAAGACTCAGTAGTTAATAGCATGCACACACACACACACACACACACACACACACACACACCACACGAGTTCAATTCCCATCTCATCACAAACTGGTTGGCTTACTGTGGTCTGTAAATCTAGTTTCAGGGGATCAGATAAGCTCTTCTGGCCTCAACAACCCTAAAAAAAGCATCATTTCTCAGTGTCCATGCACTTCCTGGATTTTTTCACATGCTATAGGAAGATATAGTTATGCATTGATGATAAGGTCCAAGATGATTCTCTAAAATTAACCATCCATGAAAAACATTTGACATCAGATATCTTGTTAGAGTTCTGTTAGTTATGCTTCCCTAGACAAGAAAGAAATTAGATATGAGCAAAGATGAATTCCTTTTAAGAGAGATGAGTTGTTTTTCTTCAATTCTTATCAATTTTCACACATCATAAAATTTCCTCAGCTTTACTATTTAGACAATAAATGTAAAACTAAGGATCCTACTTAACTCCTAGATGTATACATACTTCAAGTAAGATTATGTATCAGTAGATTCTTTAAGTTTTAAGCCACTATGAAGTTTTTAAAAACTAACTGATAGAGAGTATTAATGTCTTTTTATCAGTTATACCATATGTATTAATCAGATTTAATAGGGTTTGGGTATATGTATACATATTTGCATATCTATCTGTTCATGTATGTGTAAATGAGAAGAAGCAGAAGGGGAAGGTGAGGGAATGGAAGGGCAGGGAACAAGAGAGGGATGGAGGAAAGAGGAGGTGTGGTATATTGGAAGGTAGAAATGGAAGGAATATATGGAGGCTAGAAAGTCCTTCCACATGTCGTCTAAAAGTTGGAGTCCCAGGGAAGCTCCTGGCCAACATCTTAGTCAGTCTGAATATCTGAAAATAAAGAAAGCTGACAGTGCAGCTCTTAGTTGAGGCTGAAGGCTTAAAGTGTATTTTAGAGGCAGGACTAGTCAGGTACAATCTCAAACTCCTAAAGTCATAATTTTTGGAATTTGATATCAAATAGTATGAGAAAAGGATATCTAAATGTCATAAGAGAGTATTTGCCATGAACTGGGTTCATTATGGGGACCCGGATTTCCTCGGGATGAGAGTTCTCTGATCAGGTGGGCAATAAGTCGGTGGATGACAGACAGAGTCAACACAAGAGTGTACTGAATCTGAATGTATTTCTTAATAATGGCATGAGGCTTTTATAGTCATTACAAGAGAGAAATGATAAATCTAGCAGCTCAGCAGTTAAGGTACATCTGAAGCCATCTAAAACACACTGGGTCTAAAGCAGCAGCCATCTCCTCTGGGCTGGTGCTGCATCTCCCAGGCCCAAGCGCTCTGGGCCCAGGGGGCTGTGGACTGCATGAATCTAAGTCCTCGTCCATCTAAATTCTAGTTCTAGTCAGAGTTCGAGTCCCTGCACAAAGTGAAAACCAGGCTTATATGGTATACAGAAAGCAGCGCAGATGAAGTGAGTCATGTAGGTGGGTGACAGTCACATCAAGGTCAGTGAGATCAGGTAGGAAGGGATGGTTACATCAAGGTCAGTAAGATCAGGTATCCAGGTGTGAAGCTGGTGTGAAGCAGGTGTGGAGAGCAGTAGTGCCCTCCCTGCTGGGGCTATTTTGGTATTCCTATGCTAATTCTCTGGGTCTGCTGAAGGCAAGCACCAGGAAGTTCCAATCTAACAGTTCTGCTAATGCCCTTAAATGAGGGAAGCCCTTCGATTACTCTCTAGTATGTAAAACAGTTCTTTCTTCTGTGGGACTGCCCTGAGAATTCTAACCATGTTAACAGTATGCCATGGTGCCTGACCTCTGTTGCTAACTCTGAGAACATTCTATCTGATAAGGCAGATTCCTTGTGAGAAATTCCAAGATAAGGACAGCTTGGAATTAAATTAGGATAGGTTAGAACATTGTGCTGGCCAGGAGACAATGCCTAATCTTAAATTTAGCCATTAACGAATCATTTCTTGGGGTACCTTTTATGCCTAAATAAGAGGGCATGTTGTTGATTGGAAAGACTAATCTGGAACACATCTGAGTTAGGAGATGACAGAGACTGTCTGAATATCCAGGAGGCACAGACCCCCTTTGAAGTCATAATGCCTCTTGTCCTTAATCAGGCTTTTACCCCTGATATTGAGGATTTTACTGGAGTAAATGAGTGGGCATGTCAAGTATTGCTTCTCTTTCTTTCTTTATCTACCTCACCCTCTCCTCTCCCCCCTTCTCTATCCTTTCCCTAAGGCCCCCTGTCACTTTTGTTTGTTTTATAACATCCCGACAACTCCTATTTCTACACAGTCTAAGGACTGATCTTCTTTCCCCACTGTTTTACTGAATCATGTTACTTTCTTTCAAAAACACCCTTATAGAGATTGTGAAGTGTATTGCCAAATGCCTCATTATTCCTTAATCTGCTCACAGTCTATGAGGAGGAATGTACTTTTAGGTTCACTACATGTCTTTTATTCATTATTTGATTTTCCTTTCCATTCAGAAGTTCAAATTATTTGCTTGATGAATTATTTGTCTGATAATTTCTGGAACAATGAACTGATCCTATTTTTTTTAAATGTATGATTGTTCATAAAGAACATACCTATTGCATTTTGTGGTATATTTCTACTGTGGCAAATTAAGCATGCCAACTAAAATTCACTGCTAAGTGACACTGAGGCAGAAGTCCCTGAATTTTGAGGTGCCTATGAATTCCATTTACCATCAGATTATGGATACCTAGTTAACCTCTTTTTTAAAAGTGAAACAGTTTCCATTCCTAAATTCTATTGTATCCTCAACCCCCTTCCCCAGAATTTGACTAGATACTTCACTGTGGTATCCTTTATAAAGTTCCAAATTATTACTCTGTAATTAATATTATGTAATACATTAACTTACTTCAGATTAACATCTATTATATAATTGCATAGTATAAGTATTATGAATTAAATTATTCAATTCAACAAAAACCAATATCCAAGAGGCATAATTTACTCTGCTTCTTTGTCATATACAGGTCTTCAATCGACTGGATATTTCCTCCAAATGACTCAGTGAAATAATCCAAGAACATAAAACATGCTTTGTCTCTAAAAGAAGAAATGATCCAATAGATTCAGAGGGCATTTATATTTACAATAGATAAGAACAATGAATTTTGTGTCAGATATTTGCCATCATTGACACAGACAGTAAATGCACTAAATTAGAAAACTAAAAAGCAGCATGTATCTCTGAAATATATTCTTCTGATTCTGTTAAAGCAAATCAACATATCGGGGAATATTTCTAGTCCAAATCACCCATGGTCTGCATTTGAAGATATTTAGCTTATCAGGGAAGTCATTAGCCTTCAGAAAAGACAAGTTGTGCAGGAGTCAAGGAAGAAGTCCCTAATCAAAGTGGTTTCCTGGCCTCCATAAGTATGTTGCAATGATTCTGGTGATCTGAAGCAAGGGCTAAGTACCTGAGAAAGAAATTGCTAGGTTCACAATTAAATTCAAACTTGAGCTTCGGATACAACTCAGAGGTGATATACTTGCCTAGTATGTTTAAGGCTCTAGGATTCATCTCCAGAATAAATTAAAAAACAACAAACAGAGAAAGAAACAAAACAAAACAATTTTGAGGAAAGAGATACAAAAGATAGTATTAATCTCTTTGGTGCAAAATGTTATTTACCATAAGGATTTACATGATTTTATTGCATTTAGTAAGCCAACTATGTTGTTTGCTGGATTTGGAAGTTATTTTTCCTAGAATGGTAGGGTATTAATAGTTATTATGTTGAACTATAATAAAGTCATTAAAAGCATGGTAATAAACCAGCAGGTGGCAGACTAGAGACAGAACATTTTTCTAAATCTCCATGAATCTAAAGGAAAGCATTGATCTATTACTTCAAAAAGAGATGAGAAGCATGAAGAAACAAAGGAATATGATAGGAAATGTAGTACTGAAGTAGTAGACCAAACATGGAAGTAATGAAGGTTAAATTTCTAAAGAAAGTAATAAACTAAAACAGAGATCTCAATCAAAACTGTAGGGAAGGGAGAGAATTCCACCTTCAAGTCTCATGTTTCACAAAGGAAACAGAAAAGAAAACCTCTGGAATCCAATGCAACAAAAGTATCATTTCAGATGCCAGACTTCACATCTAGGTGAAGCAGATGTGAGAAATCACTCAGGGTTGCTCTGGTGTGATGCTACCTGTTAAGCTGGGAGAGAAGAGGAAGCAAGAAGAACTGCATGGGAAGTACAGAGTTCTTCAAACTCATTTCTCTAAACTCTAGAGCTATCACTTCCCCAAGTAAGAATAGTAGGTGTTAAGGAACAAAGAACTGTGAACATCCCATGTGACTTAACCTGAACTAAAACTCAGTTAAGTAAGTATGCCTAAGCTAAGATTGTAACCCTAGCAACAATAATACAAAATATTCAGCTACAAAGCTAAACACAAACATGTATGGGTAGAGTCATATCAGAGTCTCAGATATTGAAGCCAACTTTGGAGACACTTAATAAATACACTCAGAAAACAGAAGCTTGTATGATGTTAGCTACTCGAAACCAGCTCCCTGTTCTCAGAGCTAGAAAACTACTAACATATTGCTAACTCCTGTGGTGAGGCTTGATAAAGCTGGGTAGTTCTGACAACAGCTGAGTTGCCACCATACACTAACTCAGTTGAGGCAGTGACATAATCTGATACTGTAAGCAAGAAGGAATTCTGGGGTAGTAATATAATTTTAATTATGTCAATGTTTGAGAATTTCACACATGCATATTGCTTTTATTTGAATTCATCCGTTCTCCTCCAATCTCTCCTCTATATCCTCCCACAGCTGCTGTTTTTCCATCCCAGCTTTACCTGTTTTATTTATTTCACTCACTGTGTTCACTTACTGCTGGCTATAAGATGCACTGGTGGATGACCACCTGTCAAGCATGGGTCCCCTCTCAGGCACCTCATCCATAAAGAAGATTGACATTTTGTTCTTCATCAACCAACAATTAATAGAGTCACAGTTGAGCAATAGGGATGAAGCTAGAACATGAGCCCCTACCCCATCTATGCTAAGATTTTATCTGACTTGATTTTGTGTAGGCTTATGCATGAAGTCATAGCTGCTATGCATTCATGTTTTCAATGGCCATATTGTGGCCAACAAATACTGCTCTGTTTCAGACATCTGTTACCTCTGGATCTTGTAATCATTTCTCCTCAACTTCTGCAAAGTTATGTGGATGACATTTGCTTTGAATTTTTATGTGCGTGTTTATATTTGAGTATGCATAAAGTCAGAAAGCTAGTAAGAGTCAATGGGGTATTTCAGAGGAAGGAGGGTAGAACACAGACAGTATAAAAGTATAAAATCATGAAAGAGAAATTATTACATGGGGTGGATGATGGCAAACCAGGATAGATAAGAAAAATATGAGGTTGTAGGCTGTAGTGGCTATCCCTGGTTGTCAACTTGACTGTATCTGAAATGAACTACAATCAAGAATTAGAAGGCTCACCTGTGGCCCCTAATCTGGAGGCTGAGAGATACAAGTTTCCAACCTGAATCTTAGCATGGAGATCTTGAAGCATAGTGGCTATGAATCCCAGAAGATTAAGATAGGGAGATGTATGAGTTCAAGATCATCTGGGATTAAAGGTGTGGTGGCCTAGCAAGACATGCTCACTGGGACAATAGTGGCACAAGCATTATGGAACAAGTCAAACATTAGTTGATTGGATATAAAGCCTGCTTCACAAGGAAAAATGCATGCCTCTGTTGTTAACTGGGCCAACAAACAAACAAACGAACAAATGAATAAAAATGACAATTGGCTAGATCATAGGCCTTAGTGCAGAACTTAATATGATTATTCTGCTAAATGGACATAAAAATCAAACTGCCTACTAAGTTAGTGCCTTTCTTGATCTCTTATAAAAGAAGCTTCTTTGTATAACAGATGGTAATTAATCTTTTAAATTTTACTTTAAGTTTTAAATACTTTGTGTTTTCATAACTATTTAATTACTTTTAGAGTTTATATTCCTTCATTACGTATTATGATTATTATATCTCTCCTTTGTTTTCCCTATTTTTAAACTACAGTTCATATTGTTTCACTGTCATTCCTTCATCATTTTAATTCTCTCTTTATATGCTCTTCTCTATGCATTTGATAATGTAATTTTCTATAATTTTAATAAACCTTAATCTCTGTTTACCCTTAAATATTATAAATCTAGACTTCTTTACGACTTCTTTTTTATTACTTCTTTATGACTTTTATACTTGTTCATCTTAACTTTGTTTCTTTCCATTTCTTGGCTGAATGATGAACAACCTAGGGCTAAAATATCCTTTCCCATATATTCTCCAAAAGCTATTAAGGTCAAAGAGATAATTTTTAACTATCAATCATTTTCTTAATACTCTTAGACCTCAGCTTAGGTTACTTCTGCAGCTAATATTCCATACCCAGAGATGGGCTAGTGACTGTGCAGAACTCTGAACATATGGGCTAAAGATTTATATACTGGACTACAACCTCTGTCCAGAGGAGAAAACATCTGAGACCTGATATAACATAGTTACATTTGAATATTTCAAACTCTAGGACTGAAGTAATATAAATAAATACATAATAAATGACAAAGTCCCATATGCTCAAATACAAATGGAAACTTGGAAAATTAAGACTACAGAATTTTTATGAGAAATTACCACTTAAACAGTATTATATTTTCATAAGAGTGAGTTAGACAAAGTACCAGTAAACAAATCCAAAATAATAATTGTAAAAATGTTCAACTAAATCAGAGACCACAAATATATATCTGTGAAAATTAATAAAAACAGAATACACATATTCAGTTTAATGAACAGGAATTCTATACACTATATCAAAATGAATTCAATAAGGACACAGAAAGATGAGAAAAGACCTGAGGAATAGCTTAATGGCTAAGAATTCCCATTGGACATTTATGAGGACCAGAATTCATATCCCAGTATGAAGTTGACAAGCAGACATTCCAAAAAAAAAAAAAAAGAGTCTGTAAGTCTATGTCTAGATGATTTTATGGTCTCTTCTAGAATGTATGTATGTAAAGCAAGATGCATTCAAACATGTACACATGCATGAGCATATGCACATACACACACAGAAAGAGAAAGAGAGACAGACAGACAGAGACACACACACACACACACACACACACACACAGAGAGAGAGAGAGAGAGAGAGAGAGAGAGAGAGAGAGAGCTTTTATAAATATAAAGGGATGGCTGAAAAGATAACTTGGTAGGCAAAAGCATCTACTGCCAGAAAACCTGAGTTTGATCTTAGGAGTTTATATGAGAGAAGAAGGAAATTACTTACACACATGTACAATTTCTATATAATAAATCAATCACATTTAGAAAAAAAATATTGAGAAAGTATAATTGAAGTTTTGTACAAGGAAATCACAATAGTAAAATAAAAATATTCATGTAATGTTTCACAGAGGGACTGGATCAAAAGAATAGACTATGAGAGACTAAGTACAAAATATGAATTAGAATGTCCAGACCATAATAATAATCAACAACTACATAAAAATAAACAGAGCATAAAAATACATGACACAATTACATAGACAAACAATGCTTTGTGGTTATAAAATAAAGATAATTATAAACAAGGAGCATATAAAATATATATAATAAAACTATATCTGAAAACTTTCCAAAGAGAAAAAGTTGGCCTTTTTATACTTGAGATGTGTTTAGAACACTATAAATGCAAGATCAGAAAAGAAACTTCCTGGATCAGATTGCAGTCAAAACTCTAAGTGGAAAAAATATTGAGAACTTCAATAAAGAAATACTATGTCATATATAGTATAGAAGTAAAAAAAAAGTAAATAAAAAATGTATCTGAAGTGAAACTGTAAACATCATCAGGACATGAAATGCTGTGTCTCAACCTATTAAAGACTTGCTGCCAACTCAGCCTATTCTATTTAGAGAAACCCTTCTTCATAATTTAAAAAAGAAGAAAACTTTTGATGATAAACACAAGTGCAAGAAATTTATGAGCACCAAGCCAGAAACATACACAGTACAGTAGATTATATATTTCAATTTATAGAGTTAAAGCTATGTATTCCTTTGAAACTAATAAAAATTAGATTCGGTGTTCACTTCAGCAGCACATAAACTGAAATTGGAACGATACAGAGAAGATTAGCATGACCCCTGCACAAGGATGACATTCAAATTCGTGAAGCATTCCATATTTTCAAGGTATAGTTTCTTGTAAAAATAAAATAACTCGACAGGGGAAGACTCTCTGAAGATCTTGGCTGCCAATGGAAAGAATTAAATCAAAACCAACAAAACATGTAACATAAACTGCTGATCCCACCACATGGGAACAACTCTGAGACTAGCTGTGACATGAAAATGTCTCCAGCATAACCATTCTTTTAGATGGTATGGATAAAATTTATGTTGCAGTTTGGTTATACAATCCAAATTAACTTATAAGGAAAAACAGATCCTGTACCAGCTCAAACAGAGAACAGAGAATATAGAACAGAGAATCATTTTTAGCTAAATTGTGTACAGTGTATATTCCACATATGTATTAATACAGAAACCTATATTACCTATGAATGCTTATGTTTGGAAAGCAAAAGAACCATACACCAAACACAACAAGTAGCCTAGGTTATTCAGCCTCACTGAGTGCCTCAATGCTGTTTCCCAAACAATTTCACGGTGGCTAGCTAGATCATAATGCATCACAGACTGTTGCTTACAGGAATCATTTGATCCTTGCACATAGAGACAGGAATGCAAATGTTACAGCTAACTTTATTAAGACTGATCAATATCTCAATTTTCCTTGGGCCCCTAAAAGAAAATGATGCCCCAAGACAGCAGGAAACATTTTTAGAAGAACCACTACCACATTCCCAAGAGCGGGGTGGAAGGGATTACAAATTCAAGGTTACATTTTGTTAATCAGAGTATGTATATGTTTCAACTCTCATTTAAGGTATTGTACTATGTAATACATTGTATATGTAATGCATTATATTATATATGTAATGAAATGTGTGTATGAATTGTACTATGTAAATCTTTTTAAAACACATTATTTTCTAGTACTTTTAAAAGTTGTGATTACAAACAGCTCAGAATAATTAAGAAATACAAGTTAATAGCCAATCAAGTTTATGGCCATATTAGATACTGATTTAGTTAATTACAGAAAGAAGCTTCATTTAGTTTCCTACAGATATTTTCAAAGTTAAGAAATAGTAGTTATCCAGAAACAGGCAATTCTGATATGCTATAGATAGATGTTCTTAAAAAGCAGCAGAGATCTACAGAATATGTCATTTAAAGATGTTTTACAAATATGAGGCTTTTTATGACAGTGACATATCTGGTACAGTCAGCACTCTCATTCTCCTTCATGGAATATGATGAGCATCAAAGAATCTCTTTATGTAGTTTGCTTCAAATGTAGCAAGCTTGCCA
>NW_022196897.1:93620165-93630379 GCF_008632895.1 Mastomys coucha
CCATGCTTGAACTTCTGACATTATGTCAGTGTTTTGAATTAGTGTTTTGAATATGCTTGGCCAGGGAGTGGCCGTTTAGGAGTGTGTTAGAGTATGTGTGGCCTTTTTGGAGAAAGTGCATCACTGTGAGAGTAGGCTGTGAAGCTCCACCAAGTGTGGAAGAACCAGTCTGCTCTTGGCATCCTTTGGACGAAGTAAAACTCTCAGCTCCTCCATTGCCATGGTTGCCTGGATGCTGCTGTTCTCCTGCCACGATCATAATACACTAAACCTCAGAACCAGTAAGTTATCCCCAATTAAACATTTATAACAGTTGCCTTAGTCGTTGTCTCTCTTTACAGCAATAGAAATCCTAACTAAGCCAGTGTGCTGTGCAAACTGGACAAACAAGGTGCAGGGAAGTCTACTTCCAACCTTAGTAAGGACAAGGTAGGCAAGACCTTCACAATTACTCCTTCTCAACAAAGTCTGTCAGATTTTCTGGGCTAGAAGGCCAAAGATGACATTCAAATAACTTAGAGAGATTTTAGGTGACTGTCTAGTTACACAGCTGTCTCTGTCATTTTTACAGTTTTGGAAGCTGTTTGCCTATACTTCCTGTATACTCAGGCAATATTTACTTTTCGAGTCTCTGACAAGCTTGAAAATTACATAGTTATAATTTTACATTTAAGTTTAAATTATATAGGATTTGACAAAATGTTTTAAGATCTAAGAAGATATTCTTAGGTTTATAAATTCAAGTTTTGAAAGAAAATGATTTATGTACTGAATTGAAACTCACCACAATAGAATAGATAATGAAGTACTTTCTTCAAGACTGCCAAAGGAATATGGACTGAACATTGGGAATGTAATTTTTACCTGCTAGTTTTCCTATGTCCTTACTTTATATAGTTTATTGATATTAGAGAAAGAGACTTTTACTGAACTAAAAGAGAGATATATAGAGACATGTATATTATGTGGATATATTACTTGTCAATAAAAAGCTGATAATAATGAGCTGAGGCAGGATAAAAAGGTAGTACATAATACAGAGAGATAGGAATTCTAGGAAAGAGGCAAGAGCAGAGATTTCACCCAGGACTTGGAGGAGATGGACAAATGAAACTAGGAGAGGTAACTAGCCATTTGGCTGGCATAGATTAGAATTAACAGATTATATTAGTTATGAGCTAGTCAAGGAATGAGCCAAAGCTTTTGGCCTAGGCATTTATTCATAAATAGCAAGTCTCAGGGCTGTTATTCTGAAAGCAAAGAGACTAGATAGAAATGCTTCTGGCACAGTATGTAGCAATGTCTAGGAAGGTAAAAAAATATTACAAAAGCAACAAAATGACAGGAGTACTCTTCATTGATAACTCTTGGTGTTAACTTCAATTCTCCAATCAAAAACCACAATGTTGAATTTTAAAATGTCATTTGTCTATTCGATGTCTTCAAGTAAATATCCCTCACTGGCAAAGGAAAATTGAATAATAAAAAACAATGTTTTGTTGTTTGCAGGAAAATAGATGGAATTGGAAATCCTCATATTGATTGATATGTCAGACTTAGAAACATGAACAGCAAGTTTATTCTGTCGTTTGTGGATTATATAGATACATAAAATCACACAAACACACACACACACACAAGCTTAGTGTTGACATGAAAATAGAAGTTAAACTGAGGTAAGGAAACTAAAAAGTGCGAGACAGAAATTGGAAGAAAGGATTAGGGGTTCTCATATGGTCAAAGCACAATGTACACTGATACTTTTCACTTTTAAGTGATGCCTTACTGGTTCTTATGACTTCAGGTAAACAAAAGAAGGAAAGTGCTCATGGAGCTCCATACCTTCCTGAGTACTGAGAAATTCCTGATAGTTAATTGCTGCAATGTGAGACAAAAAAAAATCAATCTTTATAAGTTGTGGCCATGGATAGATTCTCTATATTGCCCAATACATTTATACATATAGGCAGCACCAGTTGGAGCTATTGGGTTACCAAAATCAGGAAGACAATAAGGAAGCTTGACTACCTTGAGGGTACAATGGCATGGTAAGTATGATTGCGTTTCATCAAATTTATTTATAAAGCTTTAATGAAAAGACTATAGAGAATTTTATATACAAAATACAGTTGATAATATTTATTTATAAAATAAAATGCTATTTCCAGAGAACTACATTTTTTTTACATTTATTTTTAAAATTGCTAAAATGTAAAAAGAAATAAAATGAGTTTGGAGCAGCAAAATGGTTTACTTTATCAAAGACTATTTCTAAAAGCTGAAGAGGCATAATTTATTTTGTAAGAAAATATAGATTTTTCCAGAGTTTAAGCATATTATCATTATCATATTTTTATTTCATATAGACCTTTGTTAAGGCACAATTGAGAAGAGTTTGAAAAGGTAGAGAGTGTTAATAATAATTTGACTGTGAAATGTTCTAGGTGAGTAAATCCTTGGTTCTGTACAGTAGAAGTTTAATGACAAGACAGCTTTCATGGGATTATATGAATGTGAAAACTGGTAATGAGTATCTATAGAATCTTTCTCAAATCCCTGTTTGAATTTCTTTCTGAATATGCAATAAACATCTCATTTTCATCTGTATTTTTATTTATTTAGTTATTTATTATAAGTTCAGTATAGCTGTCTTCAGACACACCAGAAGAGGGCATCAGATCTCATTTCAGATGGTTGTGAGCCACCATACGGTTGCTGGGATTTGAACTCAGGACCTCTGGAAGAAAAGTCAGTGCTCTTAACCGCTGAGCCATCTCTCCAGCCCCTTCATCTGTATTTTTAATGTGCAGTATATTTTGAAAGAAAGAGAATATTGAAGTTGAAAATCAAACCAGAAAACAAAAGTAGCCAGTAGAATATCCATTCTGTTTTCTACCAAGGACTCCTGAAGCACACTAATGAGAACATTGTGATGTGAGAACATCAAATTCCAGGTGGTGATCACCTCATCCATAACTTCTGACCTCTTGATTTATTTGTAGTGGTCTTGATGATGGATCTAATCTCACCTAGGATACACAGTTCTAGAGAAGTTTCCTGAGAAAAAAATCTAATTCTGAATGTGAACAACAGGTTTGTCCTACCAGATGAATTCTTAGACTAAATAAAAAGAGGGAAGTAGAAATGAGTTGAGTACTAGCGTTCCTTATCACCATGAAGTGAACCAAGGTGCTCCTGACATAGTCTCTTTTCTACCAGTTGATCACATTAATTTATGTCTTAGGAGATACTTGGACACAAGGAAATTAACTGTGGTGGTCTGAATATACCTGGCCTGTGGGAAGTAGCACTTAGGAGGTATGGCCTTGTTGAAGTAGGTGTGGCCTTGTCAAAGGAAGTTTGTCACTGTGGGGTTGGCTTTGAGTTCCTATGCTCAAGCTTCTCCCAGTGTGGAAAAGAGACCCTTATTTTTACTGCCTGCAGAAGAGAGTAGACTCTGTGTGACTGCCCTTGGATCAAAATGCAGAACTCTCGTTTCCTTCTTCAGCACTGTGTTGCGCTGGATTGTCCCATATTTTTCACCATGCTGATAATGAACTGAGCCTCTGAAAATATGAGCCAGTCCCAATTAACTGTTGTCCTTTCTAAGAGTTGCCCTGGTCCTGGTGTCTCTTCCCAGTGATGGAAACACTAAGATCATAACTATTAAAACCCATCAGTCAACTATCATAAGCTGGGAATTTAAGTTAGGAAGTTATCATGAAATGTTGTGAAAATTGTCTAAAAATAGTATCAATCAAGAGTTAGACTCTTAAAAAACAAACAAAAAACCACTTCTCTTCTGTTTGTTATCCTGAACTAGGTGGGCAACTTTCTTTGTTTTTTTTATTTTTTTTTGTTTGTTTGTTCTACTTATTATTAGGAGTTGCTACTATTTATCAAAACATTTATTTACCTCAATTATTTGTATAATAACCCTGAGAATGATCTTTATTTACCTCTTAATGATAAGACTTTACTTCAAAATCATTCCTTTCACCATTCATTGCCTTTTCATTGAATAATTATATTGATACCATGATATATATTTTATAGTGATACCAAATTAACTTAAAGTTAGAGAATGTGTAAAATTATTATACTGCTTATCATCGTAGTATTATATAATATTTTAATGATACAGTACTTTAAATTTGACAGATAAGTGAAGGAAGAACATAAGATTTAGAGTCAGGCTTTTTGGAGGCATATTCTAAGGGATGCTATTTTCCCAGTTGTGTGATTTCTGTAGCCACTTTCACTGAATGTATTTCTTAAATGTAAAATGAGAATGCTGACACCTACCTCAGGGGACAGCATAAGGGAAACTAAAGGGATTGAGTACCTAATATACTTTCAGTTTTAGTATGTCTTTTATTTTGGAAACCTTTCCCCAGTGGGATAAGAAAATATGCAAGGACAATTTTGAATCCTATGAACAAAAATCACCTGAACTATTGTGTCATCTCCACTAGCAACTTTATGAGACAGGCATATCTGTGGTGAATTATCTTGACTGCATTAATTGAAGTTGGAAGAATCATTCACTGTAGATGACCTTGTTCCCTACACAGGACCTTGGCCTGTATAAGAATAGACAAATTGAGCTGAACACTAACGTACATGCATTAATTTATTCCCTCTTTTCACTGTGGGTGTAATGTGAATAGCTGTCTAATGTTCCTAGCACTTTGATTTCCCTGAAATCAAGGGATATACTATAACCTGGAATTGTGATGCAAATAAACCTCTTTACCCTGAAGTTGTTCTTGCTAGAGTATTTTGACACCGCAAAAACAAAAACAGAACAAAACAAAGAAACACAACAATATGACACCAAAGTTCAGTTGCCATACAATTTCAACCAAACAACCAAATATTCTATACTATTAACTGTCTTTCTTTTTATTAATTCTTTGAGAATTTCATACAATGAATTTTGGTCATAACCATTTGCTTCCCCCCACTTTTCTCAGTTCAACCCTTCTTTTCTTTCTCACCCAAATTTGTGTCTTTATTTTTCCCCATCAAGGCCACTTTGGTTAAATATTTGTGAATGTATGCCCTTCCACTGGAGGCTGGCTGATTTATTAGGAGTTACACTATTAGAGAAAACCTATTAATCCTTTTCAAGAATACAGCCATTGCCAAGTTCTCCTCAGCTAGGGGTGGAACCTCATGCCCATTTCCCTTTTTATGCTAGAATTTCTCTTGCCTGGACTTTTACAGGTCCTGTGCATGCTGCCATAACTACTGTAAGTTCATGTGTGTTGCTGTCCTGCTACATAGGGTCCAGAAGACACAGTTTTCTTGTTATCATCTACTGCTTCCAGCTCTTAAATTATTTCTGACATTCTTCAAAAATGATCGCTAAGCCTTTGGAGGTGGGTGTGAGGAATATATGCTCCCTTTAGGGCTTTATTCTCTGTATTTTGCACCAACTATAAACCTCTCTATTGATTGTTGTCTACTGCAAACAGAAGCTTCTCTGATGTGGGTATAAAGGTGACTTATTCAATGAGTATAATAACAAGTCTTTAAAATTAGTTTAATATTATGTCCCTTTAGTAGAATAATAGTACTAGATTCTCTGCTAGGGCCTATGACCTGTCTAATCACAGGTTCTCAATCTGATAATGGTAGCATTTTGTAAAATGGATTTCATTTTGTGAAATAGGCCTGACATTTAATTAGAAAGCCATTAATTATCCCTATGGTGTTTGTAGCAATATTTCACCAGTGAACCACAGGTCTTTCCAGGACAATCATTATTGAAGCTTTCAGAATTCACAGGTAGGTAAAACATGATTATTTTCTGCCCTGGTAATGCTCATAGCACCTTCCAGAACTATGAAATTTCCAGTTCAGTGTCAGCTGAATTTCTCTATGTTCTCCGACTGAAGTGTGAGGTGCCTTTTAGCAATAGGATCTTACTGTCACATTCTGGAGGACTACAAGGAGTTTAGCAGTGTCCTGGAACCTCTGTGAATAACATCTTGTTTACTTTTGCTCAGTTAAGTATATACAAGTTCTTAGATCTTTAAAAATGTAAATTGACAAAAGTAGGGGGCATCAATGACTTTGAGACTCCATTTCCACGTGGTTACTCAGTTTCAGGGTGATAGACAACTTGTGAGAGGGGTCACATTAATACATCATGTGTCAAGGATAAGATGGAATTTTGAGGAAATTTTCCCTAAATTAGAAATGTAACTGGGAAAGTATAACCACATCTATTTGTTCAGAGAAATCTTCAGTTCTACTGTGAGGCCTGCAACTAGCAATAAGGAAATGTGAATTTTAACTGAGGGAGCCCAGGGGAGATTGTACAAAACGTAAACATGACAGGGAGACAGGAGCGAAAGATTTGGCAGTCAGTTGCAAGACTTTAAAACCGTCTCAGGAACATGACACACTTCCCTTTTCAAATTGAGTTGTTTTAGAAACGTTAGAGGTCTCTCTCTCCCTTCTTTTTCTTTTGTTTGAGCTCATTTAAAACTTGCTTCTTTGATATCAAGTCTGTTTCGACTTCCTGTTATGGGAGAATTGGGAATTGAGGACCAATGTATGGAAAAGTCTGGCTATCAGAAAGAGAAGCTCTGAAAGGCCCCTGAGCCTACCCAGCCCATAATGCTCAAGACTAACATAAACAGGAAAGCGGCTGGGATGACAGTGGCTGACTCATCGAGTGCGCCTGGGACTTGTTTTGCAGTTCACCTGGCAGGTACAATTATGCCAGCAAAGAACGGGATGAAGAAATGACCTTTGAAGGCAGCTCTGGGGTGTTGGAGTTATGTGTGGAAACCTTATTAGACATCGGAAGCAGGGTTTCTGAAATAATAGCCCAAGTGTAAAATAGCACCACTGGATAATTGTAGAGTAATACAATGGTTTTGGCAGGAAAATATGATACCAGATAAAATGTGAATTGAAACTACATTCTTACAGGAAGCTCACTTAATTTCCTGAGTCTTTTCCCATTCGAACACCTAAGATGTTTGGCTGAATTTTAATTAGCTGTGTTGTTACTAAGTTCCTCTGCTTTGTATCACTAAAGTCAAATAGTAGGCTGACACAGTCAAACACCATGTATGCTACAGGCAACACCCCAGATTAGGCAAGATGGTTATAATTGCAGGTTACTAATCTAGGAATTAATTATTTATGCTATTCCATTTGACTTCCCTTCAAAGTCCCTTTACCAGAAAGGCCATGCATACTCTTTCTTTAATAAAATAAATTTACTGTCTAAATGAAATTGGAAGAAGAGATAACATTTTTATTGGCATCCTAGAAAATGTAATTCTTGCATTTGGATATTGTCTCTTGTACTGATCTTTCTGGTATGTGTGAGGTGCAGAAGGAAAATAAATGTGATAATTTCCTTTTCCATCACCTGACTAGAGAAAACATACACATATTTCAGTAGAAGTTGATTTTTTTTCATGATAATTAATTCCTGAAGATTTTGCTAATGGGGCCTCATTTCTAAGAATCTAAAAAAGAAATCTTCTCCGTCTATAAGGAAGTGATGATCTAATAGCTGAGTTGCATAGTAACTGTGGTCACAGGTCACAGGTCTACTCTGATTCCTGGACCTCTCCCCCCCCAGATCCCTGCTGTATAACTAGTAACTAAATTAATGAGACAAGAAATTAATGTCAGCAGGGCGGTGGTGGCACATGCCTTTAATCCCAGCACTTGGGAGGTGGAGACAGGTGGATTTCTGAGTTCCAGGACAGCCAGGGCTACACAGAAAAACCCTTTCTTGAAAAAAGAAGAAAAAGAAAAGAAATTAGTGTCTTCAAAGTTTTTGTTCTTTCTCCTACAAAATGAAATGATAATAGTAGCCGAGATTTGTAGAATACCTACAAGGTGCTATTTCTCTTGAAATGTATTTATATATCAACTAATTTAGTCTTCACAATGACCTATAGAGTTGGGATGATGATGGTGATGGAGATAATGATGATGAAGAAGGAAATGGAAAGGATGAAAAGGATGTCCATTTTGAGTAAATAAACCAATGTTTGAACTCAGTAATTAACCCATACATATTATGGCTATCAAGCGTTGGAACCAGAATTTTACTAACTACTTAATGGCGTTAATAAAAAATTTGTGATTTACTTGAAAAAAATGTTTAAAGTGTGGAAAATATTTGACTGATATCCCCTAAAACTTTCAGTGGTATGTTAATGAAAATGAATATAATACAAGCCACTAATACAAAATGCATTACAATTCTTCCAAATAATGGACATCGGGTGTAACAGAGATCACACTGATTATAGGAGTCTTCAGGGAACTGAGAGAATGCTTGTTACCTTTGAAACGTAAGCTGAATATTTCTATTACTTCTTTGATGTTTTGAGATTATAATATAATTATGTCATCTCTCTCTTTCCTTTGCTCCCTCCAAACTCCCCTATATACTACTGTTTTCTTTTTTGTAAATTTGAGACTCCTTTTCATTAATTGTTATTGTATACAATATATATTTATATATACATATGTATACTTGCATACTGTTGCATATATACATGTATTTGTATATATTAGTGGTACTCTGATATGCTTGCAGGCAGGAGCCTAGCATAATTGTCCTCTGAGAGGCTTCACCCAGCAGCTGACTGAAAAATGATCCAGAGACCTGCAACCAAACATTGGATGGAGCTTGGAGACTCTAATGGAAGAGTAGGGAGAAGGATTGAGGGACCTAGATGGGATAGGAACTCCAGAGGAAGACCAACAATATCAACTAGCATGGAATCTTGGGAGTTCTCAGAAACTGAATCTCTAACCCAAGAGCATTTGTGGGCTGTATCTAGGACCCCTGCACATAGGTAGAAGATGTGCAACTCTGTCTTCATGTTGGTCCCTCAGCAACTGGAGAGGAGGCTGTCCTTAAATATGTTGCCTGCCTGTGGATCCTGGTCTTGTTCATCAAAATGGGCTATCTTATTTGGCCCCAGTGGAGAAAGGTGTACCTAGTCCTACATAGACTTAATGTGCCAGGGTGAGGTGATATACCGGGTACACCTGTATCCTCAGATGAGAACGGGAAGAGAGAATGACTGTGTAAGAAGGGATGTCTGGGAGGAGGAGAGGCAACAATTGAAATGACAAGTGAATGAATGAATAAATAAATAAATAAATAAATAAATTAATTAATTAATGGAAAGAGAAAAGAGAAGTTGGATGAAATTCTAGAACTAGATGTAAAGGGGGCAAAGTAAACAGAGACAGAAGGTAAACAAATTTTAGTAAGTTCTCCAGCATAAGAATAGCATAAAATCTATGGCTAATGGTATAGTTTAGGGGACACAGATAATCTGCTACATTAACATAAAAAATTTGGGTGACTCTGAGACAAGAGGGTACCACTGAACTTCTTTGGAGTTACTGAAGTCCAGTGCTAATCTAGATTTCAGTGAGCATGAATGTGATTCCTACAGGTAGGTATGTAGGGATGAGCATGTGGGTAGAAGAAGGGGAGCAGAGGACATATATTCTCCAAGGGTTATTTTGTGACTCTATGCTAGGTTTGGTAGAAGTTTTTGGTTGTTTTATTTCACTCTTCACCTTTTAGTTTAATTACCCTCATTTCCTTTCTCATTTGAATTAGACATCATATAGGAAACTGATGGCACAATAAAGTTGAGGCAAACACAATGGAAAGACTGTTTACTAAGGTATGGACAGGACAAAGGAACATCCACAAAGAATTGTTTCATATTCTAACTAACTACAACAGAAAGCATATATTTGGTACTTTTCTTACTTACTTTTCTACATGTTAGAAAAGACACCATGACCAAGGCAATTTATAAAAAAAAATGTTTATTGAGGTTAGAGTTCCAGATGTCTAGGGTCAATGATCATCAAGGCAGGCAGATGTAGCGCTAGAATCATGGATGAAAACTGTATCCATATTCAGAAGCACAAAGCATGGAAAGAGAGAACTATCTAGATATGGTATGTACTTTTGAAACCTCAAACCCCATCCCTAGAAACACACCTTTCCAACAAGATCAAACTTCCTGTCATCTAGGCACAATCTAGACAACTATCTGAAAGAAGGAAACCTCAAATGAGAAAATGCCTCCATAATATCTAGCTTAAGGCATTTTCTTTTTTTTAATCTTTTTTTTATTTTTTATTAGATATTTTCTTTATTTACATGTAAATTTCTCCATTCCCAGTTTCCCCTC
>NW_022196897.1:93630858-93642376 GCF_008632895.1 Mastomys coucha
TCCTTGGTTGGTGGTTGAGACCCTGGGAGCTCTGAGGGTACTAGTTAGTTCATATTGTTGTTCGTCAGAACTAGAAAATATCATCCTGAGTGAGGTAACCCAATCACAAAAGAACACACATGGTATGCACTTTCTGATAAGTGGTTATTAGCCCAGAAGTTTCGAATACAGGAAGAACAACCCACAAACCACAAGAAACTCAAGAAGAAGGAAGACCAAAAGGTGGACATTTCATTCCTTCTTAAAAGGGGGAACACAATAGCCACAGAAGGAGTTGCAGAGCCTAACTATGGAGCAGAGACTGAACAAAGGACAAGTCAGCCTAATATAGCTATCTCCTGAGAGGCTCTGACAATACCTGACTAATACAGATGTAGAGGATCACAGCCATCCATTGAACTGAGTACAGGATCCCCCAGGAAGGAGTTAGAGAAAGGTCCAATGGAGCTGAGGGGTTTGCAGCCCCTTAGGACTAACAACAATATGAACTAAGTAGTACCCTCAGAGCTCCCAGGGTCTCAACCACCAACCAAGGACTGCACATGGAGGGGTCTGATTGTTCTGGCAGCATGTGTATAGTAGAGGATTGCAAATTCGATCAGCAATAGGAGGAGAGGGCCTCAGCCTTGTGAAGGTTCTGTGCCCCAGTGTAGGGGAATGCCAGGGCCAGAAAGTGGGAGAGGGCGGGGTGGCAGGCATGAGGAAGGGGGAGGCAACATGGGTTTGTTTTTGTTGTTTTTGTTTGTTTCTTTGTTTTTTGGAGGGGAAACTGGGAATGGAGAAATTTACATGTAAATAAAGAAAATATCTAAAAAAAAAATAAAACTATTTAAATTAATAAAAAAAAGTTTTTATTTTCACTCCCAAAACATGCATGCACTGTTCTATCAGTGGATCTATCTATTCAGTTCAGTTGTAGCTTGCAAGGTTTACATCTGGATGAGACCTACTTTTTTTTCTCTGGTGGCTCATGTAACAACTTCTAATATCATGAGCGCTCAGTAATAGAGATGCTACTTCCATGTGAGAATTAGTTTGAAGTGCCCATATTCTGTGACTCAAATATGTAGTATCTTCAGTAATAGTGTCTTATCATCAGGCTCAGCAGGAATATTGATAATAGTCTGTAAAACTATCCCTATTGGCCAACAGATCAAAAAGAGGTAACTTACTTGTAGTTCTTTGATTTATATTTGCTAGCACAGCATGGGTTGTCTGATTGTCGTGGTATTATCTCCTCTTTAGTCATTTATGGGAAGATTAATTTTAATTTCTCTAGAATAGCACCAGAAACAGAAAACCTTAGAATTCTCAAGGATTGACAACGTGATTTTGAGTCACTTAGTTGTCTTTGGGCAAGTTTTCTGAAAATCGTAATACTAGTTTGGTATAATCAGTGAGCTTACTCACAAATCTACCAAGTAGGTTTTCAGCCTTTCAGTTGCTCATCACTTGGGTGGGATTTAAATTACTAAGATAAGCCAGTAAATTCAACAATGACTAAATATATTTTCTGTGAGTGTCTTGCATTACCTCTACTAGTCAGATTGCACAAAATATTGAGGGATAATATACCCAGTGGCAAGGAGCCTGTGGACCTCTCTTCTTTATCCAACTAATTTCTGCCTCTGTGCTGCAACTCAATTTTATTCTCTAAGTCTCTCCTTTTTCCATACCAGAAATATATTCTTAGCTTCTTCAACTAGGCCCTACTGTACTTTTTGCATTTATCAGGGTTTTATTGTAACTATGTATGTGCTCTAAGAAACGATCATCAGTTCTATTATATCCACAAGGTAGAGAATGAAACATTTTTTCACCAGTTTTCATCTTCTTGTTGTTCTTCTTGTTGTTCTTCTGTTCATTTTCTTCTCCTTCTCTTATTCTTCCTCCTCCTCCTCCTCTTCCTCCTCTTCCTCTTCCTCCTCTTCCTCCTCCTCCTCTTCTTCTTCTTCTTCTTCTTCTTCTTCTTCTTCTTCTTCTTCTTCTTCTCCTTCTCCTTCTTTAGATCAGAAGCTAAAAAACCCAGCACTTAATTTTCAGTATCCCCTATTCAAGTGTACATGTGATAATGTAAATATCAGTATATTTGACGAGGAGGTAATATATGGTATAAAATTAAATGATAGAAATTTATAAGAGAAATACATGGTGACTAGACTATAAAGAAAATCTAGAGAAATGTGGATAGATTTGACTTATGTGAATAATCTGATTGATTTTGAGTTTTAGAAAGATTATGCAATGTAGCAAAGAAGGTAGTGACATCAGAAGACATATTACAAATGTCCAAAAACAGAAATAAAACAACCAGAAGTAGAAACAAAAATCAAAATGGAAGGAGACACCAAATTTCCGGTGATATAAGAGGGGAATTTCACTAGACTAAGAAACATGAGGTGAAAATTAGATGAAATGATTTAGGAATAGAAGACATATGCTCAGACAATATGAGAAGAAATTTATTTCAGTGAGGTAAAGTTTGACTTGAACACACTGACTCTTGACTACATATAGAAAGTTATTTTGAATTAATGTCCTGTGTTTTTCCCTCTCCCCTGTACAAAAGATATGTTCTTTTCATCAAGATGGTGCTTCTAACTCCCTTGTTTCCCTGGGACAAACTATGAAATGTAGAAGATAGCAGAACCAGGCACAATCTCAAGTCTGAAAGTAGACAAAGCCTAGAAATCATTTTTCCAATTAGCATTTTAAACATGTTTCCATACCACTCTCTATAATTTCCCGAATAAACAGCTTTTCCAGAGGGAATTTTAGTTCTGTTCAGTAGACTGGCTGGTCCATTTAGATTGACTCTTATGGAATGGACTATAATATGTCCTTATTCTTTATCTGAAATACTTCTGCTATATAGTAACTAGCTTTAGGGCTTCTGGAGCCAGGTTAAGAGAGCTATTTAATAATGGTCTTTCCATAAGGTTAGGATGTCACATCTGGACCAGAGATGTATCTCAGGCATCATTCCTCTGATGAGTAATCAAAGACTTGCTATTTGACTTCTTTTACAGACTGTAGAATATGAAGGGGTTGTGTGTCAAGAATGTCCACCAAGACTGATGATAACTTGTCAGGCACCTCCACTGGGTGACGGGAAAATCAAGTGGGGAGGGTAGGAAAAGTAACCTGCTCCCACCAGAGCTCTGGGCAGGCAGATGCGTCTGGGCAGGCAGACTCTGGAGGCTGAGCAGTATCCCAGTCCATGGGGGTTTGGAGAGGAGACAGCCATGGGAGTCTCTGGGCCTCACAGAGGCCAAGGACAATGGGTTCTAGCTCCTGGGCATCGCAGGACATTGCTGGACATGGCAGAAGAGCTGAGAATAAATTGGGGGCCCCGGAGCATCTCAGTCTGACCCTGGGCCAAAGGGAGAAAGGGGGCAGGCAGGGGAGGAGGCCTCATAGTGGTTCTAGCACAAGAGGGTGTGGGGCGAGAGTCCTTGGTCTGGTCTCCCAAGAGCAGGGAGCTAGGAGACTTTCCTGTAGAGGAAGGCCTAATCCATTTCCCCGGCACTGGGAGTCTAGATGAAAGGAGGCAATCCATGGTCTTAAGGCTTTTATTTTAGAAAGGTGAGAGATAGAGAAAAGGTAGAAAAAGTAAAGGCCAGCCATGGCCATGTGGAGAGAGGAGGAAGGGGAGAGAGGGAACAAGAGGTGAGAGTAAAGACAAGAAGCTAAGAGGTTGAGAGAGAGGAGAGAGAAAAGAGAGGGCAAACAGCCCCTTATATGGTGGGCTGGGCTACCTTTCTGTTCCCATGGGTGAGGCATACCTAGCTGTGGTCAGTTCACTGTGGGGAAAGAATCCCAGAATGCTGGGATCTGGGGTATTGTCTAGCCACAGGATAATGGAGTGAGGGCTTGTGGTATCAGCTTCTACATCTGGAGGTGTAGCTTACTATTCTGTCCCTTGTAGAATTCTCTACTGGGTCCTCGGGAGTAAGCCTCACTCAACCTAGAATACAGACTGTTTTTCACTGTCCAACCATAACTAACTAGTTGCCTAGTACTTTTGACAATAACAATAAATTAGAGAAATACACGTCTCGGAATATCTCTTGAACATTCACTAGATGTCAGTCATCACTGATACAGAGTTCCTTCTATTGACTATGTATGGAGACTCTTATAAGTCGCAAAATTAATCTACATTCATATTTAAACTTACTCCGAATGTTAAGTCATTAAAAGAGTTCTGATGAGTATGAGCCTTACTGTTTGTCGCCAACATATACTTTCTGCGTGTTCAGACGTTTCTTTCTTTTTCTTACTCCCTAGTTTTCTCAGGATTTAACCCAGCCTTTAAAGTGTAAATGTCTGCTAAAATAACTCAGTTCATTGAGCCTCCCTTCATCATCAACACTTATCACTGTGAGACTTGAGAATAAGTAAAGTTCCAATCATGGATGAAAAGTTCTGTATTAGTGAAAGACAATGGACTATCCAACTAATGATGCCTGAAATAACAGGAGGTGCACTGATTTCACATAACAAGAGAGTGGGTGCTGGCATTGACTCCGATGCTTATGTTGCAAGGCTCATGTCTAACTTTTCTGTAACATTTGTCTTATGGGTTAGCTTTGTTGTCCTTCAAAAAAAGTTGTAAGATAACTGACCTGGCTCCAGAAAGCATGACCAGTGATGACTGTCAAAGTTAACACTTGAGGGAAAAGGTGTGAACTGATCTATGTATTTGGAAAATGAATCAAGCAAACCTTTGGTAGAAAGAAATTAGTTTTTACAAATGTTTTTTATAATACTATACTCATGACATCATTTTATATCTATCATGCATTGCTACTCTGACCCCTCATCTACCAAATTATACTTTACCTCACTCACTCATCAGATACAACAATTCATAGTAGAAATGTGTGCCCCAATGTATATCTGTTGATAAAAAAGAAAATTAAAAGTCAATTATCTAGGCCACTATCTCAAAACATTGGAAAATGACAATAGAACAAGTTTAAAGGAATCAGAGGAAGGAAACGACAAGGAAAATTATAAATTAATAATGTAGAAAATGGGTACATAATAACCCTCCCCAAGTACATACATGTTCTTTTGAAATACATTAAGTTTGACAGTCAACTATGTAAAAAGAATGCTGTTGCCTTAGAGAGACTCTTCAAGATCCACTGGAGATGCAAGATTTATTTTTAAACATCAAAGGCATTAAATTGCAGTGTTAGCACTTCTACAGAATACCTCAATATAATACAAAATAATTTTCTTGCTATGAAATATTTCAGTTTGTTTTCTGGCATCAAGATTTTTTTTCCTATTTCTGTCAGTTATCTGTTTTCAGATCAGTTTGTGACTTAAGGAATCTAAGTCAATGAAACTGTTACCCTTTGGACATTTGCTCTTTACTTTATATGGTCAGGTTAGTGAAGAAATGTTAGACTGAAGTGAACATGTTATGTCACTGCAAAACAATGGCATCTGGGCAGAATTATATACCTGCTTTTAAAGACTCCATTCTCACTCATGGGCATGGTATTTGGGTTGTTATTCCTCTAATGCAAACAAAGGGAAGTGTTTAGGCTCCTAAATGACTTTGGAGTGATAATGTCCTCAACAAATGGGAAGGGGCTTAGAGACTACAGGGAGAAAACAGTCCTAGCGCAAGCCTCAGAGTTAGCCTCCTGAAGAAGGAGAGGACTGGAATGCATTTTACTCTTAGAGAGCAAGGCCTGTTAATGTCAGATTCATTATTGTCTTGAAAAATGCCCCTGACTCATGCAGCTTTATTAAATTCTTGATGCAGTTGAAGATTAACCATTCTTTTGAAGAATTCCTTGTTTCCATATAATGAATGAAACTCAGACAGCTATTCTTGCCTTTGTAGGGTCAGCTAGAGGTCTTCTGATTTCTAACTTGCTTGGTCCTGTTTCTGTAAGAAGATGGTATAATAAAACTGAGCTAAAATCCCAGTAATAGAAGGAGATTATCAACAGCCTGACCTGGGGTAGAAAAAGGAAGGGCTGTAAGAAACTTGATGCAGAGACTTGTCTTAATCATCTCTGTATCATGGTTTAGAAAACACAAAGTTTGTTTTCCTTTTGATGAACTGAATTGAGTTAGGTTGGATTCAGGATTAGACTCTGGGTCATGAGAAAGAACCTTAAAGGAAAGCCAGCCCTTTTGAAAATGCATCAAGTATGAAACAAGCTATGAAGCCAAAGTGATATTCACGATGGTGACAATAAAAACTGACCTATGATCAAACTTGGTACTCCAAAGGCATGAAATTAAATGAAGGCAGAGATGGGGTAGAAGAAGGAGATAGTCATTAAAGGTCACATAATAATTTCCAGCTGAAGTATTATGTTATTAAGGTTCAGCTAATATTGGCTGGTTGCTGTTCCTATTTTTAATCATTAGTAAATTAATTAGTTAAAATAAATAACGATTGAACCATATTCTGGAGAAGAGCATGTTTATTGTTCATATGCTTCATCTTAATTTAATTTACATAAATGTATTCAGTTTTAGCATCTCCATTTTACTAATGAGAAGAATAAATCTTAGAATGATTGGATAAAATTTCTACAGTGGCACATGTATGATGTGAAGAAAACAATGAATAATCAATAAGTATATGTATGTATGTATGTATATGTATATATGTGTGTGTATATATGTATATATGTATACATATATGTATATACATATATACATAAGTATGTAGGAGTTCACCACCCTACTAATTTGAGAGCTAGTGTCTGTGTATGTACCTTGTGAAGGAGATAAACAATAAAATATGTTGGGAGACCTAGATTCCTACTAGGCCTATATAGCATGCATACCCTGCTCTTGTACTGAGCTCTTGTTTTTGTTTTAGGTTTTGTTTTGTTTTGTTTGTGTTTTTGTAGTAGCCCTTATAGTTGTAGATTGGTTTCAATTTATAATATCAAATAAAATATAAAACAGATGGTTTTACTTGGGTAAGAACTACTCTAAGTTTAATGATTCAGTGATTCCAAAGTGTGGTGTGTGTGTGTGTGTGTGTGTGTGTGTGTGTGTGTGTGTGTGTGTGTGTGTATGAGCACGCTCGTGTGCACACATGCATGCTTGCATGTCTGTCTTCTTATATACTTAAAACACACACACACATTTCACACAATTTTTCTCAGTTCCCATTAGGTCTACATGACTCCTCCCATTAGCTTACCGTATTCATTAGCACAGAAATTTTCAGTAGCATTAGCACAATATTCTGAACTTGGAGAAATGACCCAAATTAAAATCAATTTCCACTCTTAAGAAGGCATGGTTTCAGTTCTTAAGGAATCACATTAGCCATCTCCCACCTGACTATAACCAAGGGTACATGAAACCTCTGACCCTCACAGACATTTGCACACACACACAAGAGTATATGATGCCTCTGACTCTCACACACACTCACACACCCACTCTCTCTCTCTCACACACACATTCTCTCTCTCTCTCGTTTTTTTTTTAGATATTTTCTTTATTTACATGTAAATTTCTCCATTCCCAGTTTCCCCTCCAAAAAACAAAGAAACAAACAAAAACAACAAAAACAAACCCCTGTTGCCTCCCACTTCCCCATGCCTGCCACCCCACCCTCTCCCACTTTCTGGCCCTGGCATTCACCTACACTGGGGCACAGAACCTTCACAGGGCCGAGGTCCTCTCCTCCTATTGATGATTGAATTTCTCTCTCTTAAAAATAAACTTTGAAAATCAATGCTCTGAGAAAAAGGACCACATACTGAGTCCTCTATAGCCACATTACTTAAATTTGAATGGAAACTGCACCAGATTATTTCTTTGTGAAGCTGGGCAACTTTTCTCCTTTTCCAACCTGAAGGTTGCAGTGAAGGCAATATTATCTGAGTGTACTTTCCTCTGGTGATGGAGTTATCAATATTGCTCAGACTGTGCATAAGAATTACACAAGGTAAAGGTTACATGGTTTTGATGATTATTTTCCAACCTTCTTTCTGTACAGAGAAACCAAGTAGCACCAATACTGCTACTAAGAAACAAGAAATAATGTGTTTGTTGAAAGGAAGGAGGAGACGGACCAGGTGGAACAAGAATCTTTCACCCATGAGAAAGGCTAGTCCCTCACATATACCATGCTCACAAAACTGACAGTTGGCCTGTATTTCAGATGAGAATGCCTTGACACTGAAATTATGTTATCCAAAGGATTAAAGTTCCAATTATTGTGTTAAAGCCCGAGTCCTGGTGTGTAGAAGAGCAGCCTTAAGGAGCTAAGGTGGGTTCGTTCTCCTTGGCATGAATGAGAGACAGCAACAATCTGTGGGAGGAACAGAAATTCACTGAGACCCATGAACTGAGTTTGGAAATACTTAGCAGCTCTGATCTGGAGTGGCTTGGTTGCCCCATGGTTACTGTAAGAGTTTTCAGAATTGACTCAGAAGAGGAATACTTGCTCCGTTTTTTTTTTTTCCCAGTACTATTGAAGTTTTGCTGGCATTCACTAACTGCAAAGCTTTCTGCTTCCCAGAGATTTAAGATACAAAAGTGCAAGGGAGGGCACAGTGCAACATGGCATGGTGCTGAAAGGTGCCCTCAGACTCCAGAGCTGTAAGGCAGGAAGTGTGTAAAAGACCCGAATGAAAACACACTTCCGGTTTATTGCATGCTTTCATCATGCCTCACCCTTGAGGCAGCCAAACTGGCAAATGCAAGGACCTGTCATTGACTAAACTGTCTAATGTCCTGCCTGGGAGAAATCTGGCACTCAGATTTTCCTAATACATAAAATATCATTTGCTGTCTGCTCTGTTATTACTCTGTGTGTATGGCAGTGAGCCAGGATTTTAGGCATTTGCCTGCCTATTGTTGATCAGCCTCTGGCGATTCAACAGATTTATCTGTCTGTCTCTTGCTTTAATAATGACCATGTTTGAAAAACAGAAGATTGATGTAGCCTTAGGTATGGGCCGCATTCCTGTTCATTTTACTTTCTTGAAATTAAAAAAAAAAAATTGCAAAAAAGAATTATTCCTTATAAACTTGCTTTAATTCTTGCAAGCACGTTTGTGAGTCATTTTATGAATGGCTCCTGCTTCAAATTAGGCTCTGCTTCCGCTTCCAGTGAGCCTCTAGCATTGCATCTAATATTGTTTCCTCTCAGCAATTGAAATGCACATCCCTGCTGAGTTGGTAAGAATAGAATTTCTTTCCGGAATTCTTTCTTCCTTCTGAATTGCTTCATTTTACTTCCCCCCAAACTAAAATAAAGTAATTTGTACCTAAAACCAGACAAAATTAACCTTATGCCATGATCTTTCATTTTGCAACCAAAGAGCTTGGCAATGGACGCTTCTTTTATTCACAACCAACCTCCTCACCTGTCCTCAGCTCCTTTGGGCAGGGAAGAAAATGGCTTCCATAGATGGAAAACAGGCTTCGCCAAAGGAAGTTCTGCAGTGAAAGTTCTTGAGTTCATGACAGTAATGGTGTATGAATGCAAAGGAGGGATCTGGTTTTCCTATTATGCCACTTGTTTTATACTGTGGGTCATTCTATAAAATCATCCCCGAAGAAAGTTTTCACCATTCATAGATCTGTCTATGTAGGAACTGTTAGGCTCATACATGTTAAAATTCCGTGTTAACCCTTAACAGTGTTGTTTTCTTATTGTTAAGGCAAACCTTATCTAAAAGAATGTCCTCACATTCTATGATTCCAAACAAACCACATGTATGTATGTGTATATATATGTGTGTGTGTGTTATATATACATATATAACATATATATTATATTATATAAATAATATGAGAAAATATATAATTATCATGACAGAAACGTGTGTGTGGGTGTGTGTGTGTGTGTGTGTGCCGCTCAAGACACACATTACTAATTAAAATAGGATTTTTTCTGCTGAGGCACTTAGTCAATACAGAATTCTCATCGTAGTGTTTGGGAAAGCTAGTGGTAATTACTCTGTGTTGCTATGCACTATGAAACTAAACTTAGATGAAACCACTCTAAAACATATTTTTCTTACTTTAGATTTGCGGTCCTCACATCCTCCAACATTTTTATTTAGATGAAGAATAACCGAGTGAAGATAGAAGGGGAAAAGAACACAACAGAGATATCTTTGGATATCCTTTCTATTAAGATAGAAGATTTTAAGGTAGATATTATAGAAGAATGAGTGGACAGAATAAACCACAGAGCCGTATAAGTAATGAGCAATCTCATTGTACCTGGCAAAAACATCAGAAATTATTCTTTACTAGTGGTCTTGAAATGAGTATGTTTCTGTTGTCATTAAACTCTATTATTTTCACACATACTGGAATGAAAGAAAAAAAATACTCAGTAAAAAGCGGGAAATATCAGAGAAAAACCACCTTCCCCAAAATAAGCAGCTTTTTGCTTTCCATTTGTGTACTATTGGCCAGTTTGTATCATTACTCTCCTGAGTGCATGGGAAGTTAACACACACACACACACACACACACACAGAGAGACACAGAGACACAGAACAGAGACACAGAGACACAGAGACACAGAGACACAGAGACACAGAGACACAGAGACAGAGAGAAAGTGACATAACAGGGAGAAACCAAAGGGATAGATCACCAGGTAAAGACCTCTTCCAGGAAGTTTTTTTATTCAAGATAGACTCTCCAATACCTACATGCTGGAAGGAAAGTTCGAACTTCTACAAGTTGTCCTCTGACCTCTATGTGCATGCAGTGACACCCCTCCCCTCACACAGAAGCACATTATATGTTAAAATAATAAAAATGACTCATATCTACCCTGTCTCAATGAGACTTTCCATAATTTGGAAAGGAAGAGTGAATCTTAAGTACCTTAATATATACTTTCATATTAACTGAATCTTTAATCATAAAATCCATTGTTCTAAGAGAACAATGCATGGGCTCATGTTTTCCTGATCACTTCTACCCTTTCAGGACTGTGCTCATTGTAATAAGAGAAATTCTCAAACACATTTGTTTAAAAAATGAATATCTTTCCTTTGGAATCCCTTAAATCAAGTCATTTTTTTGCTGATTGACCACATCTCTGCATAATAGTCTCAATTAGTCTCCAGCTTTCACTTCATTGACTAAGAGTTTCTGCTAAGTGATTTGCATGCAGGTTAATTCACCTAAAGCTCATATTGCTTTAAGGATAACTCCTGTGCACACTGGTCTGATTCTTTAGCTCACCTGTCTCATTGTGCATCAGCCTTTCCCCTTGCCTCTCAGTCATTCTAAAGCTAAAAGCCTACTGTTTTTGTCATTCACTAGAAGAAGCACTGTCTTGCTTTGCTTTCACTGGATGTATAATAGAATAACAATAAGATTAAACTGTTTTGTGTTTAATTTTATGACTTTTAAAAAGTTAGTCGTGTTATGTCTATCATAGTAATTGATATGTAGAACATTTCTATAAAATATCTTTTTTTTTCGATATTTTCTTTATTTACATGTAAATTTCTCCATTCCCAGTTTCCCCTCCAAAAAA
>NW_022196897.1:93644431-93676953 GCF_008632895.1 Mastomys coucha
GTGGGATTGCTTCAAGTTTCTCTCCATTTAGTTTGATGTTGGCCACTGGTTTGCTGTATATTGCCTTTGAGAAGATCTATAAAATATCTTTAAGGCCTTCACAGGACCAAGGGCCTCTCCTCCCATTGATGCCCCACAAGGCCTCCTCTGCTATATATGCAGCTGGAGCCATGAGTCCCTCCATGTGTACTCTTTGGTTGGTGGTTTAGTCCCTGGGAGCTCTGAGGTTAGTTAATACTATTGTTCTTTCTATGAGGTTAGAACACTCTCATAGAAGCAGGGGGAGGGGGAATGGGATAGGAGGTTTTGGTGGGGGGAGACAAGGAAAGAGGACAAGATTTGAAATGTAAATAAAGAAAATATCCAATAAAATAAAGATCAAAAATATCTTTAAGGCTTTGTAATGAGCTTCTTACTCATGTCCATCGAAACTGTTGCATTTCTTGTCCTTATAGAACATAGACTTTGAAAGCACTTAGTTTCCTTCTTCCCTTCTCTTCTCTCCTCTCCTCTCCTCTTCTCTCTTCTTCTCCTCTCTTCTCTTCTTTCTCAATCTTCCTTCTCTGCCCCTCTTCTTTCCCATGTTACTTTTCCTCTTCATTATTATTTTGACATTTTTGAAAATAGATCTTACTCTGAATCCTAGGTATGGAATGAACTATGATGCACAGATTTTTTCTTGAGTGGTTGAATGTGTGCTCATCCTCTTCATCAGTTCTTAAGGGCTGAAATTACAGACCTAAACTTCTGTGCCTGAAGTCATGCTTTTGAGATTTATATACATCAAATATTTTGAAACAGATATAATAAGCAGTAAATGTATCAGTAATCTGTCCATGTTTATCACTAAGTAGAATACTATTATTTGGGTGTACCACATATTTTGTATTCTTCATGAAATTATACCTACATTATTTCTGAATTAGGGCAACCATAAAGAAAACTAACATATGAATTTATGTATTTCAGCTTGAAGTTGTGTTTCAGACTAAGAACAAAGAACTAAGGTGCTTATTTAACACATCAAAGCAGAGCTGACCTTCATGTTCATGTAACAATCACTACCTGTTACAAGGTATGGCTGTCAAATCCCACCCTCTTCCTTGGATTTTCCAACCCAGGGGTTGGGCTTCCTCTCCCCCAGAAACTCCTCTCTATAAAATCCATACATTTTGGTTCTGCTCTCCTTTCTCTCTCTCTGTCTATCTCTCTCTGTCTCTTTCTCTTTCTCTCTGTCTTTCTTTGTCTCTCTCTCTCTCCATTTTCTCTCTTCCTTCATGCACATGCTCTTTCTTTCCTTATCTTCCCCCACCCCTCTGTCTGCTTCCTCATGGTGACTTTCGTTGCCTTGTCCCATGGGACCAGTCACCCACCCAAGAACAGTTTCCAAATACTCTTGTCTTTATATTCTCTAATCTGGCTCTAATTCTCTCATGTCACAGGCAGGGAATAATTTAATAAACCATGTTATAACACTCTTGTAAGAAATATTTAATAACTATTAAATTATTTTCTAAAGTACATGAACCATTTTACTTTCTCACCATATTGTCATTTAAAACTGGTTCTTTGAT
The DNA here is from genome assembly GCF_008632895.1 of Mastomys coucha. Classification (NCBI taxonomy): domain Eukaryota; kingdom Metazoa; phylum Chordata; class Mammalia; order Rodentia; family Muridae; genus Mastomys; species Mastomys coucha. The sequence goes on from NW_022196897.1 coordinate 93,646,006, forward strand.
GTTCTTGCTACCAATGTATTAATCTCTTCAATTCTTTTTCTTTGTGCTTCTCTGTTCTGTCAGATGATGTTTGTTTCAGACTTGAGATCAGAAAGTACTTCCTGATCTCAAGTCTGAAAGGATGCTTAATATTTGTTCTGTCATATCACTGTGCACATTCAATTAACGAATGTTTCATAGTGTAATGATTCATTGGTAGGACTTTGAATATCAAGTTAAGAAATGTCCACTATTTATCTATTCCCAAGCATATGCTGTGTTAACTTTTAATTACAAAAGAGATATTTCATACCTATATTCCGAGCCTTAGCCTAGAATTTGTATCATAATGGAGCTTAACATCAAAAGTTATCTTTGGTAAATGAATTTGCAAAGAGCCTGAACTTTATATTTTTCATTGACCAGTGAAGTGATGTTTATATTTTCTTTCAAAATAAGTTAAAGAAGTTACCAAATGTCCAGTTGGACCATCTTGATTTGTACAGTCCAATATTTGTAGAGGTCTAGCAATTAGTACTTAATCATTTTCCAGAAAGGCCTAAAATTATGACATTTGGTTAAGATAGATGTTGTGGTAGTGGGAAAAGGAGTAATGACTCCATTATAAAGATCTCTGCTGTTTATAATTAGCATAACTAGGTTGTGTATTTCTTGTCAGTTAAATGTATGCCTACCTCAAAAGGAATGGATACACACACATACCGGAAATGTAATGAGTTGTCCTACAGAGTGTCTTCATCAACTTTTAATTTTTAATGACTGTTTAGTCCTTAAAGAAAATATTCTCCATTGGGAGAGGTGAGATATGAGATTCCCCGAGAGTGATCTCAAAGATGCACCCAAGGGATTAAATGCAGATCACAGCTGTGTTAGTGTTTCATTGCTATGAAGGGACCACTTGGCCAGGATAACTCTTATAGGGAAAAATATTTAATTGGGGCTGGCTTACAGTTTCAGAGGTTCAGTCCATTATAATCAATGGTGGGAAGCATGGTAGCATCCTGGAATGCATGATACTGGAAAAGCTGAGAGTTCTATATTTTGATCTCAAGGAAGCCAGGAAGAGACAGTCTTCTGCAGGTAGTTGGGAGTAAGATTTGGATCACACTAGCCAGACATGACCATGTATATGAGACCTCAAAGCCCCACCTCCACAGTAATGCACATTGTCTAATAAGGCTACACCTTCTCAATAAAGCCACACCTCCTAATAGTGCCATTTCCCATAGGCCAAGGGTACTCAAATCACCAAATACCACTCCCTGCCCCCCACAGGCTTGTTCAAATACATGAGTCTATGGAGGCTATATCTAGCCATAGCATAATGCAAAATACATTTAGTTTAATTTCAAAAGTACACAGTCTTAACAATGTTCAAAAGTCTCAAAGTCTCTTCTGTGATCCATATAATCTCTTAACTGTAATCCCCTATGAAATTAAATTAAAAATGTTCACATACTTCCAATATCACAGGATATATATTATTATTCCAAAACATCATAGTGAGAAAGTACTGGACCAAAGAAAGACCAAAAATCAGTTGGTTAAACTCTTTATCTCCATCTGATCTCCAATTCCTTTCAGTTTTGTTAGCAGCCTTCCTTAGCAGATATCCCATGACTCTGGTTACAATTTTGAGGTTTCTAAGGCAACTTCATCTTCAAAGTTTCTTGTTCCAGTGTCTGGGACCCATGCATTATCTTCTAGGCTCCTCCAAAACTCTTAGGTCACTTTTCTACTTCTGCCTTCTGTAGCATATAGCTTGTGTTCTAGGTTCTGACTGGTTCTATTGCACTGCTGCTGCTGTTCTTGGTGGTCACTCCATGGTATTGGCATCTTTGAAATGATAGGGTTTTCTTTTGCAACTAGGTTTTACCAATAGCCTCTCATCTGATCTCTTGATGGTACGAAGCCTCATCTTTTTTGCTTGACCTCTTTAGTCCTGGACCATCAACTTCACCTGAGGCTGCATCTTCATGAATGGCCTTTCCTGTCTCCTCACAGTGCCAAGCAATAATTTACCAATAGGAATAAGTTTTATTGTACACTTAGATTCTATTATTTTTCTTTTTAAAATTTTATTAATACCATTGATATAATTTTTCATTCAGAAGATATTTTTTCATCTTTTCCTAAATGATATATAACTGTGGCAAGAGATATATACCTTGAGCTTCCTAAGGCTCGCAATCATATATATATATATATATATACATATATATATATATATATATATGATCGCAATCACATATATATATATATGAAAAGGCATTTTAAAGGTAAAGAATTGTATTGTTCATCTATCACTATTTTTGTTTTTAGATTATAGAGAACCCTCTTAGAGGCAAAGTAGAGGGGAATGGGGTAGATAGGTTTGTGGAGGGGAGACTGGGAAGAGGGATAACATTTGAAATCTAAAGAAAGTGATTAATACATAAATAAAGAAGAATATTACTCCTCATTGCTGGTTAGAAAGTGCAATAGATTAATATGTTTTAAGAATATAAAGGGAAAAGAGATGATAGTTTTCTCTGGTGTCCATCACCTTTCCTAGTTCTCTTGAAGGTAATGTTAAGTGTTCCAAGGAATATTAACATAAGAGCAAGAAAAAAGGCTAGAAGACTAGATAATACATGGATATTGGTGAGTTCTTTTAATATGAGAGGATGGATGGTCAATGGGGAAACATTTGAGATTTCGGTAGTCATCCCATTCTATTTCCATAATATAATTTCAGAGACTAGAAACAGAAGGCACAATTCAAGTGTTTTAATTGCAGATAAGATCTGCTTTCTAAGACTCCTAATGAATAAGTAACACATGAGAACTATGCTCTTGGATCTACATAAGCAGAGAGGAAATATATTTATATGGGGTTTTTTGGCAAAACCTAATGAATAAGGTAAGGGATAATAAAGAGGACACATATGAGCAGTATTTCCTTGTTTATAGGGATCCTGTCAAGTTACTAAGACAAACTTCGCTTCAGCCATTAGGGAAAAAATGGTAAGAAAAACATAATTAGTAAAGAACACATTTATTCTTTAGCATTTCCTATATCTTAGACATGGGTAAGTCAATGATCTATAAAAGTTTTATTTTGTTCTACCTCTAATTCATGAGATTAGTGTAACTATTAATGCCAGTGATTGAGATGGGATTTGTGGCAAAAGCCAAGTTTTTAATCTGGACTTTAACATTCTAAACCTGAACGTATAGTCTTCAACATGTGTTGTACTATGCTAGGTTACTGTTACTTTGACCTTTGCCCTTCCAAAACACCAGATCATTACCATATCACCTTATTCATTTTTAACAGGTAATATCAGGTTTCAGTACAGAATGAAAATGCAGACTCAACTGGGTGTGGGAAAATCACCAACCCATCTGTGGTGGTTTGCATAACAATGGCCCTCAAGGGTCATAGAGCATAACATTTTTAAGAGATAAAAGTTTGTTGGAGGAAGTGTGTCACTGCTGGTGAACTTTGAAATCTCAGCAGCTCAAGTCAGACACAGTGGCTCACTTACTTTTCCTTCTGCCTGCTGATCCAAATGTAAAACTCAGCTACATCTCCATCACCATGTCTGCATGCGTTACACTATGCTTCCTTGTATGGTCATAATGAACTAAACCTCTGAACTGTAAGCCATTTCCATTTAAATTTATTTCTTTTTTAAGAGTTGGCATGGTCATCATATCTCTTTACAACAATAGATACCTAAACTAAGATAGGAGTTGGTACTAGGGACTAGACTATTGGCTGTAATAGGTTGGACCATGTTTTTGTTTAGAGGATTATGGACTTTGGCACTTTGCGTTCGAAAAGCAGTGGGATGCCTGAAGCATAGCTTAATGGACAATATTAGTAGGAACATGGATGACAGTGTATTGAGGGTGATTTTAACTGTGGGTACCTGTCTCAAGAGGTTTCAGAGGAGAAGAATATTAGTATTTGACCTAGAGATTATACTTGGGTTATTTTGGTGGAAAATGTAACTATTTACTTCCCTTGTCTAAATTCATACATACATACATACATACATACATACATACATACACACACACACACATACATACATACATACATACATAAAACTGTCTGAGGCTAAATTTAAGAGTTTTGGATTCATTGTGTTTGCAGAAGAGATTTCAAAACATCCTATTGGTGATTAGTGGCCATACTTATGCAGATCTATAATGAAAGGGAATAAGTCGAGGAAGAAAAGTTAGAAAATGTTCAATTTAGAAGAAAATGAGCACCAGGAAGTGGAATGAAGTTGTGTTTAAGGCAGAGTTAAAGAAAATCCTGATGTTGCATGGAATAAAGATACTGGCCAGGACAAGGTCCCACTCTGCTAACCTTCTAACGAGTAAAGGAATTAAAGACAAGGTTAAAGGTAGGTGTGGTGGTAGATGCCTTTAATTCCAGAATTCTGGAGGTAGAGGTTTCTGGATCTCTGAATCTAGTCAACCTGGTCTACAAATCAGGTTTCAGGACAGATAAGCTGAGGAAGCAAATGAAAGCACTGAAAACAGAAAGCTGATGGAAATGCAATTGAACATGAGAACTATGTACCAGCCTCACCAAGCAGAACTTGGCAGCTTCTGTCCCATGGCTCTGGCTTTAGAGTTAAGAATAAAAGGACATGGCTGTGGAATCTTCTTCCATAGTTAAGGAAAGCGTCTGAACAAGCTTGTGCCAGGGGTGTCTTTGAATGAAGCTGTAAAGGTGAAATCTGGGTTGCCTTGAAAACTTGAAAATATTGAAGGTGCCAAAGCCAAGGGATACTTGACAAGGAAAGCTTCTAACAGGGAGTGAAACTAGGTTAAGAGAAAAAAATGTGTTGCAGTCAACAAAGATGAAAAGAGTTAGAGATCTGAAGTACATTTTGACATCATCCATGGAAATAGGTTGGAATTTGTACAGCTTTTTAGTCTTGCTTTAATCACATATTTCCTCACTATGCTCCCGTCTCTCCTTTTGAAATGGTAATGTATATGTATATATACATCACATATATAGAATATGTATCTCTTTTAACAATGCTTAAGACCTATTATGAAAGCAGAATAACAATAATTTTAAGCGTCTTAATGAATGCCTAATACATTGTTACTACTAAATGGATGATTTTAGTATGAGAACTCTATTTCTCATGATTTTATGTTGTAGCAAGGAATAGTGCCATTATATTCTGGAAGAATGTGATCTTTTTTTTTAATCTTGATTTTACATAGATTGCAATTAAGAGATTGCATGAATCACAGAAGGAACTTTGAATTTTTAAACAAAATATGGGAACTTTTGAAGTTGGATTAAATGCATTTTACATTATAAAATGGCTATAAGTCTATGGGGTCCAGGAGGTGTAAGGTGGTTGTTTGAATAAAGATGGCCCACATAGGCTCTTAGGAAGTGGTACTATTAGGAGGTGTGGCTTTCTTGGCGTAGTGGTGGCTTTGTTGGGGGTAAGCTAAGCTTAGTGACTCATTTACTATTCCAGCTGCTAGATTCTGCTGATCCAGATGTAGAACTCTCACCTACATCTCCAGCAGCATGTCTGCCTGCATGTTACCATGATTTGTGTCATGATCATAGTGAAATAAACCTCTGAACTGTAAGTCAGTCCCAATTAAATGTTTTCCTTTAGAAAAGTTGCCACAGTCATGGTGTTTCTTCACAACAATAGAAACCCAAACTAAGACACCATCAAAAAGAAGATGGGTAACCCCCATCAATTACTAATTGCTGGATTCCTGGAAAATAGTGAGCAAGAACTTCTGCTATCTTATTTGCTAAATGACCAGCAAACTGGGTAATTTCTTTCTTCCTTTTTCCAGAGATGCTGTGTAAAATGCAAATTCAATTCTGACTCTTATAACCATATGGAGGTCACCTCCAGGGCACAGGTATATAGGAAATATAAACATCCTCTCCAGTTATTGTGAGCAATATACTTTGTAGTCAACTAAAAGCACCAGTAGAATAGGAAAATGACAGGTAAATCTGGGTGAAGTATAAGGTTTTAGAGGCCTCTTCGTAACCAACCACCAAGAAGTGGTAGAAGAGATTCTGGGAGCTAGGCCTCTAAGTGTCTTGTGCATCTTCTGTTGTTCTAATAGATTTCACTTGCTACACATAAACTAATAGAGAAAGTTGTTAATAATTTCAAGATAGTGTTACAGTGAGTCAAATCCCCAATGCCATGGTTCTGTGTGTCTTGTGTGATTATACCATATGGTTGCATGCCTAAGAAGTTAGCTTTTATTTTGTATCATCTGAATTTCCTTATTCAGGGTAGGATGAAGGGCTGTTTCTTTAAAAATATATTTATCTTGCTCAGATTGATTTCAGGGTAATATAGTATAATGAGGAAGAGTTTTGACTTTAGAATTAGAGTGACCTTAGTTTACATACAAACTTTCCACACAAAGTGATTTGAGAACAGGTTTCAAAGTCTCAGACTACCTTCTGTTTTAAAATTGACTAAAACAGTTCTAAATCTTTGAAAAATTCAAAAATACAATTTATATAAAAATACAATATAGAACCTGGTGCATGTAATCGTATCCCACAAATGTTCTCAGTTATTGACATGCTTATTTATGATATGTTCAAATACAGAGATTTTAATAAAATTTAATCAATGAAATCCCTGTTCCTTGCTACACCATAAAATCATGAAAAATAGAATTCTCATACTAAAAATCATCCATTTAGTAGTAACAATGTATTAGACATTCATTAAGGCCCTTACAGTTATTATGTGATTCTGCTTTCATAATAGCCCTTAAGCATTGTTAAAGGAGTTTCTAGGTGAAATGGAAGCGGAAGAAGGTTAAACAAAACCTTAAAATTTAATTGCTGATGAGAAAATGAACATCTGACTTCTAGTGAGGTTGACTTCAATGTCTCCATTCTTTGTCCCTGAGTCATATGCCCTAGATAAGTAATTCTTGACCTGGCCACATATTTAATTGTTTAAAAGCACTCATCACTTTTTCTGGAACCCAGCCCAGATTGTCTTAACTATAATATTGGAGAGTGAGAGGAAGAGGTTACAGAAGAGTTATTCAATGTGATTCAGGTGATGCCCATGTCGAGCAAGGAAACTCACTAAGCGTTAGAGTAGACTTCAGAAGGCCTCAAAATTGAGATAGTATGTTATAATAACAAAACATCAAATGAAGGATAACACAATTCCAAACTATTCTATGTTTGAAATTAATTTTTCTCTCCCAGTAGTATTATGTTCATATTAAAGAACATCCCGGGCAATGGTGGCACATGCCTTTAATCCCAGGATTTAGGAGGCAGAAGCAGGCAGATTTCTGAGTTCTAGGCCAGCCTGATCTACAGAGTGAGTTCCAGAACAGCCAGGGCTACACAGAGAATCCCTGTTTCAAAAAACCAAAAAAAAAAATAAATAAATAAATAAACAAAAAAAAAGATTACTTTTCTTTGTGGAGGAAGAAAGAGTTGCTGTTGTCAAGACCTTGAATAATCTTTTATAGATGGTTGTGGGAGTTTGTTTTTTTTCTCAAACCCTAAGAAGTAACAGCAGCTGTGTACTGACCTGAAAGAATGTGTGGAATACATAGGCTGAAGAGAGGAATTACTCTACAGTTTGGATCAGGAAATGTCAGGGTGGGTGGATGTGGGTTGGCTGTTAAGGAGTCTGTGATGAATAGTGCATAAGCAGGCCTCCTTCCTCACTTTTGTAGGTGTCATTTGTAATGAGATGATTAATAGAGTTATGATGTATGCTTTGTGACATGTCCCTTTCTCTAAACAAATACAAGGAAGCTCAGATAAAGCTATGAAAATAGCTAAGCGCAGCAAATCACGGTAGTGATTTTACAGGTTTATTGTCCAGTTCCAGACTGACATTCATTCATCTAGACAACTACCTCAGTTTTACTCATTCTACTAAGAAAAGGAGCTATCACAAAGACCTGGAGCTTACAAGTATTCTATGCACTGACTTCATTTATTACAACATTATTCTAAAATGGCATGATGTCAACTGGTTGATGATGTGTATGAAGAGATTTGATCTATGATTACAAGGACATGCTTCAGCCAATTTCAAAAAGGCAAGAACCTGGCTAAGTTGTATCACATATATCAAGCCCAACACTTACTTTTATAAATTAAGAGAAAAACTCCAAGGTAGAGCATAGTAGGGAGCTTAAAACAGCAGTACAGTCATATACTAAATGGGCTCATAGGGAAAAGGTAAATTGAGGAAGAAGGTATTTTTTTAGTGACTTAGGTAAGACTTGCGATTAGAAGGGTGAAGTGTCCCCTATTGGGGGAGATTTGTTTGAGATGCTCCACAGCTTCCTGAAACAGCAATAGCATTTTGGGGGGGGGCACTGTGCCTCTTGTTAACTCATCCTCAGGAAGGTGAAAGGATTTTTCCACTTGATAATTACAAAAAAAAATTATAACTCAGCACAGGCAAGTCCATTTCTCAAGGCCAAGTAAGTTGTAAGTTGCAATTTCGGAATTTAAGTTTCTCTGGCTGAATGAGCCAAATACAGCTATATTGTGTTGCCAATATAGAAGAAAGTTAAAGAAGCAGAGAGGGAAGCAGTAGAAAATAAAATCACATGTTTCAGTTTAGATCACTCTGACCACAGGTTGAAACCTTTGATCCTGTTTCTAATGATACAAATGTTCTTGGTGACGGAGTCCAAATCTTAAATGCTAGGCTAATGGTAACTTCTTCCCTAGCATAATGTCCTATCACAGTACTTTCTTGTTCATTTCAGAAAAAAAATAGATTATAGAATTTTATCATGCACTCCTAGGAACTGCTGGAATTGGCAGAGGTTGATATTTACAGATTTTTTACAGGACTACTACATAGACACTGCAGCCTCTGAGTCTCACTCCAATACTTAAGACAGGGAGTACTCCAGAGTCACTGATGAGGAAAGATGCAACCACATGGCTTTCTATTTAACACAGTATATGCTTTCCATTGCTACTCATTCACTACTACCCTTAAAGGGACTACTGATCTCTTTGGAGAGTTACCAGGAGCACGTCATTGCTTATTGCATTGTACTCAATATTCCATGGCACCTTTGCCTCCTCTGTATACATTCAGATACATGTGTGAATTGGCAGAGGAAAAAGGCTGGGGAATTTCCTTAAATCTCCATACAGAAAAATGTCAAGGAGCCATTTACTTTTCTTATAAACTGGAAGAGAAAAGGAATGAAAATACTATTGAGCCATATAAAAGTTCAAGTCAGAAGGGGAGGTTTGAAGAGAGATGTTTTTAGTCCATTCCTAGAAGGCTCTTTTCAGAAAACTCTCTGTGGGTTTATCGAAGAAGTCATTGACTGGAAACAAAAATCTCTCATTCACTAAACAGAAAGCCACTTCAATAAATATTAAGAGTAAATTTTGTGAAATATCATTTATGATGTATTTTATTGTAGATTTTTTCTGTTCATATCTATGATTTTCATCCTACTTGAGATGTTCTTGGAATCACAATGAAATATCATTACTGCACTCTAATTATATTATTGACAGGAATACCAAGCTCCTGAAAGCTGTCTCAGCTGCTGCCTGTATTTCTAGTAGCCTGGAAGTCATAAGCATATCTGAAATAAAAAATCGTTTTCAGCCAAACAAACAAACAAACAAACAAACAAACAAAAACAAAAACCAAAAAACAGAAACCCACAAAAATGGCAAAGAGACTCTACTTCTGCATCCAAATAAGGAAACAATAAAGAAATCAGCTTTATGTGCTTTTTAAATGGAGGCAAAGTAATTTTCCTACTTATATTATCTTATAGGGTAATTAACTCATGGTTTGTTTCTTTTAGGAAAATAGTTATTCTATACTTACAAATGCACTGGTGACTGTTCTCAGTGGCATCTAGCCTAAACATGTACATAATTTGTAAGGCATGAATTTTGTATGCTGGGTACTGTAGTGTGATAAATTGGTAAAGGCCTCTTGAAATTACTAGGACTGCCACATGAAAAAATGCACTAAATCCTACTTATGTGTCTTTGCAGCTTACAAATTTAATGAGGCTGAAATCTAAAGAATGAAAATATTTCCACTACAAAAATAAAAAGAGTTTGGAATGAGATCTGGGTTCATTGCATACCTAAGATCTCAAGACCCAAACAACATTTTTCTTTCATATGATCACATTGAGTGAGAATGAGTTGGTGTTCATTATATCTTTGTTTAAAAGACATCAAAGGGGTGTTTACAGTCTTACTATTCCATTGCACTTGCTATCATCTCTGTAGACATAATAACCTCTACATTCAAGAAGCCTGAAACATCTTATAAATTTTTGGTACCTCCCATGGAATGTGAACCGTGTAGTTACTTGGCCCTGAATGTGTAAACTATGAATTAAGTGTCGCTTGAATGGAAAAATTATTTGAAGGAAATACAATATGATTCACTTCAAAGGAATGCTTTCATAAGTCTCTGGAAATGTTGTTCTCACAGAAATAGGCCAAGAAATGATTCTGTCCTTTGATATTTTATCTAACAATTTTTAAAGTCAAATAATTCACCAAAGCTAACAAGTGTCCTTTTATTAACAAGTAGCGCACATAGGAATTTCTTGTGCTTGGGTACAAAAAGCTAAGTGAAATTAATTTTCTCTAACCCAACAAATATAAGCAGTACAATGAGAACTCTTTAACAAACATGAAGACATAAACAATGTTTTCCAATTCAACCTGCTTCAAGCAGCTAGTAGAGTTCTTACCTCCTTTACAGCATGATACCTAATAGTTACTCATATAAATGATGTTTACATTCTCATTTTCTGTCTTCTGGTTCAAGGTCATACTAGAACTTAATAAATATGCATTAATAAAGGCTAGAGTCAGTAAAAAACAACAACAACAACAAAAGAATTCTGCTGCATATTCATTAATCCTATTATTCCAGACTCAAATCTTTGTTCTTTGATGATGGTTAGGTAGTTACTATTATATGAAGGAATTTTTACTGGCAGAAAGTCTAAAAATTGGTGAGGATGAGAAATAGCACCCAAATAACAAAGAGCCATTAGAAAATATTTAACAAAGAATTATGTTATCAGACTAGTTTAGGAAAGAAAACAATTTTGTTGATTTAGAAAACAGAATTACATCTAGGACATTTGTCCTAATTTGTAGTTTGAAGTCATAGGTTTGAGGTAATGAGCTTAACATAGCTACTATTGAAAGAGATATAAACACATGAATATAAAATAAAGACATAGAAGAAGTGGCACCTCATATTTCTGTCTGATTAAATGGAGAGAGGCAATCATCAGAATTAGCAGGAATAACATTTGGAATGCTGAGTAGAATGTATTCTTTGATGTTTAAATGGAATACCCTTAAAAATTTATGGAAGGTCTATTTCATGTACTATTGAAGTTACTTCTGACATTTCTCTTTGGTTTCTTTCCAAATGATCTGTGAATGAAGAAAGTGACATATTAGAATCACCTACTGCTAACTGAGCAGAAATATACCTGTTCCTTTAAGCCTAATGATATGCTTATTTGCCTAATTTGATGGGCCCTTGGCTTAGCATGTATATGTTTAGGATTGTAATAACTTCTTATTTTTTTCTATTACTATTAAGAACTATCCTATATCCCTTCCAATTTGTTTTATTTTGAAATCTATCTCGGCAAAATATTAGAATATTGATATCAGATTCCTTCTTTGCTCCATTTACTTGGAATGCATTCTTCATCTTTACACTTTGAAGTGGTTCCTATCTTTAAAGGTATGTATGATGATGTGATGAATTTATTATAGACAACATATGAATTTTGTTTCTTTTTCCTTTCATGAAGCTAAGATATTAGTATTTTTATTCTTCTCTAATATATTACATCGAGACTTCAGTTTCCACTCCTATCAGCACCCCCAATTTCCACTACCCCTTCTCTACACCCCAGTTCCACCCCTACTCTTCTTCCACACAGAAAAGAGTAGGCTCCACAGGGACATCAACCTAAGAATACATAATAAGCTACAATAAGATGAGGCACATACCATCACATCAAAGATGGACAAGCTATCCAGTAGGAGAATACTGGTCCTACAAGTAAGCAAAACAGTCATGGGCAGCTCCTGTACCTACTGTTAGGATTCCAACCATAACTCCAAGCTACTCAGCAATACCATGTATACAGAGGACTTAGGTTAGACCCCTACAAGCTTCTTGATCTTTGCCATTCACTATGAGTCCTTGTCAGTTGATTCTTTGGGCTGTGTTCGCTTGGTGTTTTCCTGAGCCCTCTGGTTTTTCCAATTCTTCCTCACCTTCCTCCTTGGGATTTAGTGAGCTATGCCCAATGTTTGGTTGTAGTATTCTGCAACTGCTCTGCACTTGAGGCCTTTTCTGGTTCAGACTCTGTGTACCCCATTATTGCTCAAGTTACTCTTGTAGATTCCATAGAGTTCCCATTGCATTATGTTTCTACCTCACTGCCAAAATACCCCTCAATTCCAATTTTTTTTATCTGATCTCTTCTATTCGCAACTCCCCTTTGTCCCCCAGTCCACTGGTGAAATATATTCTATTTCCCTTTCCCAGGGAGATCCTTGCTTTTTCTCTTAAGCCCTCCTCCTTACTTAGTCTCTCTGGGTCTATGGACTATAGCATGATTGTCTTTTACTTTATGGCTAACATCAAGTTATATGTGAGTACATACCCTGTTTGTCTTTCTGGGTCTGGGTTACCTCACTAAAGATATTTTTTTCTACTTCCATCCATATGCCTGCAAATTACATGTCATTCTTTTTAACAGCTGAGAAATACTCCATTGTGTATATATGCCACATTTCTTTATTCTTCAGTTGAGGAACATAGAGTTGTTTCTAGTTTTATGAGTAAAGCTGTTTTGAAGAAAATTGAACAAGTGTCCTTGTGATAGGATGGAGTTTCCTTTATGTATATATGCTTAGGAGTGTGCAGGTTGGGTCTTGATGTAGATTTATTTCCAATTTTCCAAGAAACTGCCATGTTGACTTCAAAAATGGCAGTTTATGTATATACTCCCACCAAAAGTGGAGAGTGTTCCCCTTGCTCCACAATCTCACAAACACAAGCTGTCACTCGTGGTTTTGACCTTAGCCATTTTGACAGGTTTAAGACGTAATCTCAAAGTCATTTTGATTTGCATTTCCCTGTTGGCTAAGGATGTTGAACATTTCTTTAAGTCTTTTTTGGCCATTTGTGATTCCTCTGTTGGGAATTCTCTGTTTACATCTGTACTCCATTTTTCTTTTATTCATTTTTATTTTTTAACTGGATATTCTATTTATTTATATTAAAATGTTAACCCCTTTCCCAGTTTCCTCTCGACACCCATTCTCCCTCCCCATGCTTGCCAAATACAGAGGCAGATGTACTCCATTTTCTATTTGGGTTATTTAGTTTGACAATGCTTAGTTTCTTGAGTCCTTTATATATTTTGAATATTAAGCCCTAAGTCAGATGTGAAGTTAGTGAAATACGTGTTCATTCTGTGGATTGCTGTTTTGTCCTCTGACAGTGTCCTTTGCTTTATAGATGTTTTTTGGTTTCATGAGTCTCATGACCTTAGTGCCTGCACTATTGGTGTATATTTCAGGAAGTTTTCTCCTTAATTCAAAAAGCTCAGTAAGCATATTATATACCAATGATAAACAGAACGACATAAGGGAAATATTACTCTTCACAATAGTTACAAATAATATACAATAATATAACATAATATAAAATATTGGCATATATTTACATGTATGTATATATTTATATCTATTCAAATATATACATATGTATTTGTATACTGTAGTATAATGTAATATAAAATACAAATATATATGCATAAATGTATATGCATATGCATGCATGTATATATCATGTATGATTTATATGTATATATGATTCCTTTATATATATACATATATACATACATTCATATATACATACATACTTATATGCCATTATTGCAATGAAGTTAAACCACTTAGGGTGGCAATACTTCTCCCTACAACCACACTATCTAACAAAAGCCACAGTGTCAAATATGGCAATGTGAAACCTCATTTCAAGTTGTTGATCAGACAAGACACCCTTAAAATAATATAGTTCTCATCCCTCACCAAAGTAGTTCCACAATCTAGCAAATGTAGACAATTAGCAAAATCCATAACTGATGAAAATACAGAGATTAACTTATGGACAGCCTAAATCCAACTTATAAATTTACAACACAACTCCTATGCTTTTGTCTCAGCGAACATCACAGAAAAAAAATGGTAAGAAATATTGTGAGAACTAGAGGACCAGGGAGTTTGTGGTGACATACTGGGAAGCTAAACCTATGAAATTACAACTTTATGAATATCTAAGCAAAATCTTTAAAACTACAACACTAATTAGCATATCAATGTGTATGGGGGAAATATCACAATGTCCTACTCCTACATGAAGAGGTAGAGGTAATTAAAAGCTACTGAGATAAGAAAAATCAATCTCCAAGAGCAACACTCCCCCCTAATAGCTTACCCAATTCCAAGTTGTAAGACATAAACACTTATACATTTGGGCAATATTAAATGAACTCAGAATGCTGTATTTAAACATAATGTGTGTGTGTGTGTGTGTGTGTGTGTGTGTGTGTGTGTGTAAAATGATAATATTTAAAGAATAGGAGCCATAATTTTGAGAAGGAATGGAGGAGGCTGTTAATGAAGACTAGGAGAAAATAAATCTAAGTACAGTACATATAAGACATTCTCAAAAAGTAAGTTAATTAAAAAGAATGACTCTGAATACCCTAAGTTGAAGTGAAGAGTTAATAGATAATTTTGGTGTTCACAGATGATAGAAAGCAAATGAACTGTCCTCTCATAAAGAATAGGAAATCAAATAGGAACTTGGAGCTCCAAATTGTGTGAAACAGCATAGCACTTTTTCTTTTCTTTACTTTATCTTTTCAATTCTTTTATCATTTTCTCTAAAAGCTAATAGTTCTGGTTCAGGCAATTAATCTAATATCCACAAGAGTGTGAATTTAGGATTGTGGCTTGTTGCATCAGTGACCAAATATTGTTCTCTTGATTCAATTTTTTATTGCTTCTCCTTCAGGTCTAACTTGCCATACTTGTCCCTTGGATGTAAAATCATTGGAATGCTTTCCCATCAGGTACTCTCCTTCAGGGTATGGAAGAGAAGCATGCCTCAAAAGTGCAGTCTCGAGAAGTATTTGAGTATCCTATGACACTAGAAATTAAATCAAGCCACTTCCTTTTATTATGCAGGTATCAGTGTCTCCGTTAATAGCTTCTTTTGCTGTAATAAAACATTGTGGCTGTGGTGGTTTGAATATGCTTGGCACATGCAAAGTGGCACTTTGGACATGTAGCTTTGTTGTTGAAGGAAGTGTGTCACTCAGCGGATGGGCTTGAGGTGCTATGCTCAGGCCCCAACCAGTATAAAAGAGGCCTTCCTCCTGGCTGCATGAGAAGGTAGTCTCCTTCTGTCTACCCTTGGGTCAAGATGTAGAACTCTTAAGTTCCTTCTCAAGCACCAAGTCTACCTGGACTCTGTCATGCTTACTGCCCAGAAGATAATAGATTGAACCCCTGAAAGTGTAAGCCAGCCCCAATCAAATATTTTCCTTTATAAGAGTTACCTTGGTCATGGTGTCTCTTCCCAGCAATGGAAATCCTAACTATGACAATGACCAAAAGCAATTTGGGTAGGAAAATGTTAATTTTGGTTTTGTACATACACTGAGGGATGCTAAGGCAAGAACTCAAACCAGGTAAAGTTTGGGGGCAGGAACTGATACTGAAGCCACAGAGGAATACCTTTTAGTGGCTTGCCTAGTCTGCTTACTTACAAAATCCAGGACAACCAGCCTAGGAATGACTCTAGCAACAGTGGGATGTTCCTTCTTACATCAATTACTAATAAAGAAATGCTTCCAGAGCCATGCCTACAGCTGGATCCTATGAAGGCAATTGATAATTGAGGAACCTTCCCCTTAGATGACTCTTGCTTGAGTCAACTTATGTCTAGCTATCAAACAGTATACTAATGTTTTTGTTTGTTTTTAATACAGAGTATTCAGCTTATAGACCTGATTAAGGTAGACAAGTTCTCTAGCAGTGAGATATGTTCCAACTTATCTTTTCACTTTTTCTGTTTGAGATATAGTCTTTCTAAATTATGCAAGCCAGCTATAGACTCACTATAGGTAGGGTAGGGTAGCCTTGAACATTTTGATCTGCCTTCTTCAGACTTCACATTTGGTCCAATATCTGGGTCTCTTCTATCATAATTCACTCTTGGCTGAGATTTTTAAATGCTGCCACTCTCTTACTTAATCCTCATGATAATATTAGCATTCAGACAAATTTTAGCACTTTATTTTGCACATATTAGTACAGATTTTGAACATAAACATGAGCCAATTTTAGTCATTTTCAACTGTATTATTGTATGTATGTATATATGTATATGTGTATATATATGCATATATGGTATGCTACAGTAATGTGATTAGTGATAGAGATGTAATTTATACCCACAATGGTTCAATCACTACTAAACTTTGTCTGAATTGAGAATTCTACATTTATACTAAAGATAGATAATACTTAAGACACTTTCTAAATTAATATATACAGTTGTAGAAGGAAAAATATCTATAGAAAATCGATAACTACATAGATATTTTCACAGCTTATTTCTACATTTGTAACTTGTGGAATGAACAGTAATGGGAACAACTCAACGTTCTTCAGCTTAAGGAAACAGCAAACTCAGATACATTTTTGGAAGACTTTATTGTAGGTGGTAAGGCTGGGAACTTTTAAAAACAATGCTAGGTTTCAAGCAGCAGATTGCTGTGAGAATAATAAATAGGATAAGTGAGAAAGAAATACAGAAGGTAGAGCAGGAGGTATGAATAGAGGAAGAAGAGGCAATTCTTTGTGCATTCTATGTGGCTAATCAAGTAGTTATGGAATAGAGTGGTTGCATGAATAATTTAAATATGTTGTCAATGGGCAGTGGTGGGACATGCCTTTAATTCCAGCACTTGGGAGACAGAGGCAGGTGGATTTCTGAGTTCGAGGTCAGCTTGGTCTACAGAGTGATTTCCAGGACAGGGCTATACAGAGAAACCCTGTCTCGAAAGATCTATTTATCTATCTATGTATCTATGTATCTATCTATATATCTATCTGTCCATCTATGGATACATTGTCACCGTATAGGTCTGGCTAACCTAGATCTTGTTGTATAGATATCTCACAGAGATCTACCTATATCTGTCACTCGGTGCTGAGATTAAAGGGGCATACCACCAACATTGGGTTGACTTTGACACTTAGAGACTTGGTAGAGAGCTAAAAGTCAATGGTAATATTATGATTAAGAAAAACTGGGCCCGTGTTTTGTTGTGGCTAGAAAGGAGTTAGAGGAGATAGTTATAATCCAAGCACTAGGATGTATCCATAGCTTAATATCCAGAAAGATGTAGATTGTTCTCTCTTGAGTGGTGGATAGGAGTATTGCTGTCAGAAAGAATTCAACTAAAGAAAATTCATATAATTAATTACAAGCATAAGCTTTACAGCATAAAATTCAGGTCAAGTCTTTTTGATCATTAAAGGCAAGTCCTTCACAATGGGATTTGTCCAAAATTCAGAGTATCAGGCATTATTCTGAACCTACCTGTCTGAATTTTTGTTGGGAAACTGACCCCCAAATCTCAGTATCACTTTCTTCAGTCCTAAAACACAGACATGGTCCCTTATAACTCTTGTCAGATTAAATAAAACAGTACTTCTAAAGTGTTTAGTAGGCTACTTAGGAAATCAGTGTGTTCATATTTAGCTAAGAGCAGTTAATATAAATACTATCACTTTTCAAAAAGAATAAAGATTTGTTAAAAAGACTAATGAATCTAACTTCAGGACCAGATATTCTAATTTCTATCCCACACAAACTACTTCCTGTTTGCAGGACCTGTGTTTACTAGAATATGACCAGGATGAATACATTTTGATTCATGCCTAAAATGGCTCCATTTTGCTGAGACACTCAGTACTTGAGGATTCTGAATTACTTTCAGTATCAGTGCTTAAGAAATAAAATTGCAAGCAGGAAAACCAATTGTCAGATTAATACAGCTCTAATATGGAATGCAAATACTATGCTAATTAAATAAAAATCAAAGCTTGCCCTTAATTACTCAAATTATCTCTCTCTCTCTCTCTCTCTCTCTCTCTGGGATATAAGAAGGTTTGTTTGGTCTCTCAGCTTTAATTTATTCTAACTATTTTCATTCATGTTTGTAAATTGATCCAGAAGAACTTTAGGCTTTACATTTTAATCAGCCCCCAGATCTTCTTTCTTCTAGTAATATATTATAAAATTTTGTATTTTATATATACCCAGCCCACCTTTCCTTGTCCTCTTTATCATCAAGATTTGGGTAGAGAGCTAAAAGTCAAGGCTCTTCATGATAATTAAGAAAAAATACAAGTGATTTTCATACCGCACCCTCTATATTAGAACATATATTCACAGAGAGGTTTGGCTTTAATACTTTCTTAGAAGATAACAGATTAAAACATATTGAAAATAGAGATAGTGTTGGTGGTTTCAGTGATACCCATAGTAATATTGATATCAATACCAATGAGGTGTTCAGTTTAAGTTCTACTTTAGACTATTTTCTTCAAAACAAATCATGAATACCTTGAATGGAAAGCTTTACTTTTGAACATCACATATAGATACAATTACAAATTCAGCGTCTCTGTTCTTTCTTTTTTTGTCATTTACCCCTTCCTTCTTTTTTATTAGATATTTTCTTTATTTATATTTCAAATGTTATCCCTTTTCCTGGTTTCCCCTCAAAAAACACACCTATTTTCCCTCACCTCTCTGTGTTCACCAACCTACCCTCTCCCACTTCCTGGACCTGGCATTCCCCTACACTGGGGCATAGAGCCTTCACAGGACCAAGGGACACTCCTCCCTGATTTTAATGCCCATGAGATATCACAAAAATAAGTTATATAAATAAATAACCTGTTTATTTGTATATAATAACTATTCTGTAGACATTCTGGATTTGTGATTTTTTTTTACTTTTATTGCAGTATGATGAGAAAAGTTATATGATTTCAATTTATCTGAATTTGTTAACATTTAAAAACATATTTTAAGTAAATAGAATTAAATCACATTCTTGTTTCCCTTTTGTACCCCAACTCCTCCCAGAGACCCCCCTTCAATACCTACAATATCTTTTTTGTCATATTCCTTAAAATTTATAAAATATTATAATAATAAAAATGAGTATTATAAAACTTGTTTGATATAAAACAACAATCAATTTAACAGTCTTATGTAGTTGATTGCCTACAACAATACTGGAAATACATACATTTTTCTCTATATAAATTTTAAATAACTCCAAACATATTAACTGTATATTTCAAAATAATACACCACTACTAGTATTTTCTTAAATGAACATAAATATATAAAGTATTTTTGTTTGTTTGTTTGTTTTGTATTTAGTAGAGTTTAAAATCTTGGCTCTTACTGTGGTACAAGCCCAAAATAAGAACATTTTTTAGATGTTGATTTTCATTGTATTAGGCTGTATGTACTTCAATGACCCTCACATCAACAAAGAATTTTACCTCCATCATAGCTAAACTGAGAGTTGACATTTCTGCTGTGCCAAGGAATGAATTGTAGGCATGAGTTTTGGATACAGACTTCCTGCTATGGTCAAAGCTAATTGACTTGAGTGAGTGACTTTATTCTCAGCCCACAGAGAACAGGTTACATTCATTTAAGAAATGGTGCATGTATTAAGATGGTCTATCCACAAAGTCATTCACCAATTGTTTCAATGAACAATGGATCTGCTTGGAGGGTGGCACAGACATTAGGTGAGGGTAAGAATCTGGTTCATTGGCTGTGATAATTTGTAAAAGCATTCATCTCAGAGAAAGAGTAACTTATAACGTCTTCTTCTTCAAACTTGATACAAGAGCTACAAATGTCAAGCAAAGCATTCAGTCTCACTCTTTGTTGTTCTCTTTCCTACAATCCACCTCCCAAGTTAATTGTCTATATCTCCCTTGGGTATATGAATACTTTTTAAATATATGAGCTGTTCTGAAAACCATAGTATAGTGTAAAAACCTGAAATAAACAATACTGCTAATAGAGAGGCTGAGATAGGAGAAGCAAGACTTCAAGACCCTTATGTTGTACACAGCAAGACACTGTCACAAACAAGCTGAAAGTATATATAGATTATACAATATTGGACCAATTCCTCCAATTACCAGATTAGAGAGACCATTGGATGACAATCAACAATTTTCTAATTCCTCATATTTTTGGATTTAATCAATTAGGATATGTTTGTAATATTAATTTCCATATTAATATATTAAGAAAAGGTAATTGTCACTTCCTGTTGTATTTGTTGTAAGAGGTGGAATTAGATTTATGTGATTTGTTGAAAGATTACTTTCTTGCTTCTTCTAGGGTGTAGTTTTACTTCTTATGTTGATGTTTTCCATCTATTATCCTTTGTAGGGCTGGATTTGTGGAAAGATATTGTGTAAATTTTGTTTTTGTCATGGAATATCTTGTTTTCTCCATCTAAGGTATTTGAGACTTTTGCTGGGTATAGTAGCTTGGGCTGGCATTTGTGTTCTCACAGGGTCTGTATGATATCTGCCCAGGATCTTCTAGTTTTCATAGTCTCTGGTGAGAAGTCTGGCATAATTCTAATAGGCCTGCCTTTATATGTTATTTGCTTTTTTTCCCTTACTGCTTTTAAAATTCTTTCTTTGTTTAGTGCATTTGGTGTTTTTATTATTATGTGACGGGAGGAATTTCTTTTCTGGTCCAGATTATTTGGAGTTCTGTAGGCTTCTTATATGTTCATGTTTAGGTTAGGGAAGTTTTCTTCTATAATTTTGTTGATATTTACTGGCCCATTACATTGGGAGTCTTCACTCTCTTCTATACCTATTATCCTTAGGTTTGGTCTTCTCATTGCAACCTGGATTCCCTGGATGTTTTGAGTTAGGAACTTTTTGCTTTTTGCATTTTCTTTGACTGTTGGGTCAATGTTTTCTATGGTGTCTTCTGCCCCTGAAATTCTCTCTTCTATCTCTTGTATTCTGTTGGCTCCTGATTTCTTTCCTAGGTTTTGTATATCCAGGGTTGTCTCTTTTTCTGATTTCTTTATTGTTTCTATTTCCATTTTTAGATTCTGGATGGTTTTGCTCATTTCCTTCACCTGTTTGATTGTGTTTTCTTGTAGTTCTTTAAGGGATTTTTGTGTTTCCTCTTTAAAAGCTTCTAGCTCTTTGCCTGTGTTCTCCTGTATTTCTTTGAGGGTGCTATTTATGCCTTTCTTAAAGTCCTATATCATCATCATGAGAAGTGATTTTAGATCTGAATCATGATTTTCTGGTGTGGTGGTGTATCCCGGACTTGCTATGATGGGTGAATTGGATTCTGATGAGGTCACGTAACCTTAGTTTGTGTTGCTTATATTCTTATGCTTGCCTCGCACTATCTGGTTATCTCTAGTGCTACCTGCCCTTGCTAAATCTGACTGGAGCCTGTCCTTCCTGTGACCCTGGTTGTGTCAGAACTCTTCAGAGTCAAGCTGTCTCTGTGATCCTGTGATTCTGAGATCCTGTGACCCTGGGCTTGTTAGAGTACCTTGGAGTGCAGCAGCTTCCTCTGGGTGTTGTGGGACTGGCTGAGGATCCTGGGCCCAAGGTCTGCTCAGGACACCAGCCCAGAGAGACCAGAAGGAACCTGAGCCACTCTGCCTGTGGAGTTCCTATGTGTCTGGTCCTGCTGGTCCCAGTTAATCCCAGTGTTGGGACAGATGTTGGATCCTCCTTACCTCTGATCCTGAGAGTGTCAGAGTGCCTAGGAGTGGAGCTTCCTCTTGGTGTTGTGGGTCTGGCTGCAGAGCTTGCGCCCCGGTTTATGATGTTTCTAATAAAAAATATTAACTTAAGGACATACTTTTTTTCTCCTATTAGATATATCAGAAAACCCAGCCTTCCAAAGCTTGGTGGCAACAAACACCACTTCAGCACTGTGCACGCAACTTTGTGGCACTGAGGGAATTATTGCTCCTATTTCATATTATTGAGATATCAAAGTATGTTTCCATTTGATTTCCACAGAGTCTACTGAAAGATAGAGCTAAAACTCATCAGATGAAAAATGTGATGTAGAATATGCAAATAAAATTTAGCCATCAGTAATAGGACAAAGATTAGATCCACAGTAATTTAGAACCTCAGGGATTCCTTTTACAGAAGAATGGCTTGGTATAATAAGTCCCATAATATCATATGAAGAATAATAAGACTAGAGCTTTAAAAATGAAGGGATTATTATTTAAATCTTTATGTAGCTGATAAAGTAAATCTATGAAGTCACTGTTTAATGAGAGGCCTTATAGAACTGGTGGTAGCTAAAAGTCTCCTTTATATTTATTTCCCAACAGTGTTTGCATACCTAAGTCGTTCTTATAAAAAAAAAATTGGATTCCCAATGTAGGAGTTAAAGAAAGGACTGAAGGAGTAAATAGGTTTGTAACTCATAGAAAGAACAACAATATCAACCCACCAGACCCCCAAGTGCTCAGAGGAACTAAACCACTAACCAAAGAGTACAGATGGAGGGTCCCATGGCTCCAGCATATGTAGCAGGGGATGGCCTTGTTGTACAGCAATGGAAGGAGAGGCCCTTGGTCCTGTGAAGGCTTGATGCCCTTTTGCAGGGGAATTCCAGGGCAGGGAGGCAAGAGTGGGTTGGTGGGTGGGTGGATGTGTGGGTATCACCCTCATAGAAGCAGGGGGAGGGAGGATGAAGAAGGAGTTTTCCAGAAGGAAAGCCATGAAAGGGGATAACATTTGAAATGTAAATACATAAAATATCCAATAAAAAAAAGAAGGGAAAAAGAGAAACTGGTATTAGCCTGTGCTAGTAAATCAAGTAACTTACCAAGGGAAGCAGGGTTGTGTGTTGCATAGCAAATTCTTTTGAATTGGGTCATTATATTCTTGACGGAAGTGAATGTATAACTGCAACTGAGCCATTGGGAGATGAAGAATCTGCACAGGGAAATGCCAAAGTGTCTGTCTTCTTCTATATGATTTGGAGTTGTATGAATCTGTGATCCTGGGTCAGCCATGTGAGAATGGGATATACTAAAATGATTAAAGGATTCCATTTCAGCCCCTTATTATAATACCCATGATGTGGCACTGCCAGTAAGACATTGAGATGGCTTTTATATGCTTGCCCCAGGAAATGGCCCTATTAGAAGGTGTGGTCCTATTGGAGTAGGTATGCCACTGTTAGCATGGGCTTAAGACCCTCCCCTCTCGCTGCCTGAAAGTCAGTCTTCCACTAGCAGCCTTCAGATGAAGATGTGGAACTCTCAGCTCTGCCTGTATTGTGCCTGCCTAGATGCTGCCTTGCATCAATACCTTGATGATAATGTATTGAACTTCTGAACCTGTAAGCCAGCCTCAATTAAATGTTGCCTATATAAGTCTTGCCTTGGTCATAGTGTCTGTTCACAGCAGTAAAAACCTAACTAAGAAATACATTATGCCATTTGCACAGCAAATTCTATGAATAATAAGATGTAAAAGTGAAGTTAATATGATTTCTCAGAGGGAACTTGAATATTTAAAGGAGAAATGACAAGGGAGGAGGGGCATGCAGTAAGAGTCATTCACATGACAGTGTTGGCTTTCTGCATGTTATGGCTGAGGGTCCAGAAGAAGAACAGAGTACAAATAAAATTTGTACTAAAGAGGATTTTGTAGAAAGAAATCCTTGGAAATCAAGGGAATAATTGAACACCACGGAGGAAGAGATCATGGTAAAAGTAGGAGAAAGTACCTTTTAGGTCTGACCATTAGTAGAGATGAAGAAAAAGTCTATAAGTTGTTTTTTTTTTTTTTTTTGAACATAGAGGATGATAATAGAAGTGAGGAAGATAATAATAGAAGTGATAAAAGACACTTCTTAACTCTAAACTTTCATAGAAACAGAAGGTGTATTCGATAATTTAACATGCAAATAAGGGCCCCACTGAAGACTTAATTTTACAATCTATAGTCATCAAAGAGCATTCAGCCCCTGTACTGCTTGAATTGAAAAAGGCTTCTAAAGAAGCACTATGAAGTTTTCATAGCCTGCCTCAGGAGATGTGAAAGATGGGTGATATTAATCCTAGTGCTTTGGACATAGAAACAATGAGTGATACAGCTACCTGGCTGCTGTCATCCTAGTTGCCCTTGACTTACCACAACTAAAATATGAAAGGAAGCTATGCATTGTAAGGAAAGTGGGCATGAGAGAGTGTTTGAACACCCACTTCAAGGTGCCAGGTGGCACTGTTTCCACAGAACAGTATTGAAAATAATTCGTTCAGCAGAAGATGGGGCACGATTTATGCAAGGCAGGGGTCTTACCAAACTTTTATGCTATACAGTGGCCTATAAATCAAGTTTTTAAAGTGGAGAAACAATCAAAAAGGAAAGAGAGAAGGAAGAAAGAAAGGTAGAGGAGGGGCACTTTCCAAGACACTCAAAAGTAAATGTGGCAGGAAATGTGGCAAGTTGGAGTTCTGGAAGAATAAAACCTTAGTAGAAAAATCCTATACCAATCTAGTGAGGTTTCAAGTGGCTATAAAGTCCGAGCAGCAGTTCACAGAGCACATAAATGATGATACAGATGAAAACAATAGTCTTTCCTAGGGGTGTGTAATTCTTTCCCCTAGAGCAGTAGTTCTCAAACTATGGCTTACAACCCTTTGAGGGGTTTTAAGGTTGGGGGTCACCCCCACACGGGGAACTGCATTAAAGGAACACAGCATTAGGAAGTTTGAGAACCACAGCCTTAGAGCAGATAATGTAAAGTAGGACAGTTTGTCTTGCCCAGGATTCTTTCAGTAACCAAGTATGGCCTATAGAAAGATAAGGGCCAGAACATTGTCCCTCTGCCTATCACAACCAAAAGAATACACTAGCATTAGACACTTCAGGCTTAGTGTGAGGCCTTTAGGCCTAAACCAAGCAAGAAAAACAAGGCAAATATGGTAACAGTAACATCACTTGATATGAAGGATTATTGTCTTATTGTATTTCATCATGCCAAGTTTGCTTGATATTCCTGGCAGCCCTGCTGTTTTCTAAAGGGAAACGAAAGAGGAGTGGATTTTGGGAGAAGAGAGGTTGAGAAGTGAGGGAGAGGGAACTTCAGTCAGGGCCAGAATGTACTGCATGAGAGATGAATGAATATAAAGGAAAGGAAAGTCTGTTCCAGAGTTTGACTATTTCCTCCTGAGCAGCTGGCCAAAGACGAGGCCTCTCAGATCCTACAAACCACAAAGACTTTTACTACTGTTGTTATTTGCATGTTAAGAAATAGACAGTAAGTCCATGTTGTTAAAATTACCACTGACTTTGATTACTGGATTTGGGGAATACAAGCAGGGGTTGAACTTCCACTCTTGCTGGTTAGAAGTTCTGGAAAGTAACTATGTTATAGTGATGGAAGAGAAATTTCACTGATATTCTTGTTCAGCTGTAGACCTTTTATTCTACAGTGCCAACACTTCAAGAAAGATGCACCCAGGCTGGAGAGATAGCTCAATGGTGAAGAGAACTGACTGCTTTTCTAAAGTTTAAGAGCACTGACTGCTCTTCCAGAGGTCCTGGGTTCAATTCCGAGCAAACACATGGTGGTTCACAACCATCTGTAATGGGGTCCGGTACCCTCTTCTGGTGTGTCTGAAGAGAGCTACAGTGTACTCATATACATAAAAAATAAATAAATAAATCTCTAAAAAGCAGAAAGAAAGATGCACCCACTTTACAGTAGTGGCACAGCTATTAAGAGTGAAACAAACCATATTTTTAGTTGTATTTAAAGCCGATCCCACAGGAGAAAACATATGTGGTCCTCTTAGCCAGAGAAGAAGCATATGACTTAAGCGGTTACAGGTAGAAGTAGGAAGGCAATTGCAGTCCTTACAGTCTGTTAAGGAGATGCATTGCATGTGCTTTCCAAACTTTGTGTTTATGTCAACCATGACTCTCTGTCAGCCATTGAAATACATTTCTATTTTAGAATGGATGGCGTGCTACAAAGAATTAACCACTACTAACATTCCTGATGACAAGTAACTGTTGATATGACATTGTGACCCAATGCTTGTCTTTAGATGGGCAACTGAATCATCTCCTCCTAGGCTTAGGGAACATCATGGAAGAGGGAACAGAAAGAATTTAAGGGCTAGAGAAAGGGATGGCATGGTATATAGCAATTTTCTCTGAACTGAGATATTACTTCCTGGGAGGAGGTTAAAAGGGAGGATCATGAGATTCAGATTCAGGAAGTAAATAAACCTTTAACTCCTAGAATTTACAAGATTAAAATTAGACTTTAAGCACAAAGATTCTCTTCAATACTATAGCAAAAGTAAACAATTGATGGGGAAAGGAAACAGTCTGACCTGTTGAGCCAGCTGCAAGTTGCACAGGGAGATTCAGTGATATAGCTCTTTCATGAGTCAACACTCATGCTCAGGTGGGCTTTTGACGGATGCAGCTGTGTCTGAGTCAGCCATGCTCCTGTAAGGAACACCTCATCAATACTTCTCTAAGTAATCTAAATAAGCACATTAGTTCACAGAGTTAGATTGCGGTGGATTTATTCCTTTAACCTGTGGTCAATTCCCTAACTGGAGCGAATGATGCTTTTTCACATCTCCTCAGGAAAAGTTAACACAAGTGAATGGGAACATTTGAGAGCTCAATTCAGGATGACATGTAGATGTAACACAGGAATCTAGGCAAGAACAACAGAAGCCTTTCTTATGTACCCAGTTGTGTATTAAAATGAATTTACTATTGCTGACAAGAAAATGCTTCCACTAAAACATCACCATGGAAACTTAACATGGTCATAAGCAAGAGCCAATGTATATGTTAAAAAAAATTACTCATTTTGATTCATCGAGTATTTACAGAAGACCTACTCCATGTTAGCTTCTCTGGAGGGGCAAATAAATAGATATAAAAGAACACAGCTATGCAGATGAATCATTTGCTAAGTTGTTTGCTGCTTAAGCATGAGGGTCTGAGTCTGGATTCCCAGATCCCTGTTAAATGTCAGGCAAGAAGGCATACACCTATAACTCTAGCTTTGGGAAGAATAGACACTGTAAATCTCTAGGGCCAGGTGACTAACCAGCTTTACTGAATGGGTGAGCTCATGGTTCAGTAGGAGTCCTTGACACAAGAAAAATAAAATGGAGGGAGACTTAGAGACAGATCTAAAAATGACCTCTGGCCTTCACTTACACACACACACACACACACACACACACACACACACACACACACATACACAAATATGGGTGGGTGGAGATTAAACCAGAATATCTGTCTACAACTATAGCTATCTATCTTTCTGTCCAAATATCTATGAACAAGAAGAAGGAAAAAGAAAGGAAAGAACCAAATAAAAGTTATAGCTAAAAACATTCAAAAAGTAAATAAAAGGGCTAGAGGACCTTCTGCCTCAGTTTATCTGATTGTTTTTTAACACCTTATTTATGTTGACAGTTCCTTTGTCAGGTTGTTCCCAATACCTGCAACTGTGGCTTTGACAGATTGTCTGGCCACTATAACACTTGGCAGTCATGAATATATACACATACCTGACACATAAATACAATTTTAAAATATAAAAAATCATCTTCAGGGGCTAGAAGGATGAATTAAGAGCAATTGCTGACTTCCAGAGGACCCAAGTTTGGTTACCAATACCCATATTGTGAAACTCACAGCTACCTGTAACTCTAGCTCTAAGCTATCCTAAGCCTTAGCTTAGTCTGTGCAAGTACCTGCAGTTATGTACACACACAGACATACACACACACGCGCGCACACACACACACACACACACACACACACACATATTCTCTCTGTCTCTAATAAAATTAAATAAACTTTGTAAATCCCTCTTTCTAATCTAATAATTTTGTAAACATCACTACATCAATGAAAAAAATTCTAAATAATTAATATTCAAGATAAGTTGGTTGAATATAGGTGAAAATTTTCATTGATGATGTGTTTCAAAAAACTTTAAACCAGTTAATTCAGGAAATAACAGATAGATTGGATCATGCAGGGAAAGGGAACAGAATATTTAAAAGCACAAAACACTGGGAAATCTGCTGAGAGAGCAAATTTATTTTCTAACATCTGGCCCTGTCTTCTTACTGATTAATCACGACATTTAGCAGAAATTTTACCCATCACATAGTCACAACAATTTGTCATGGTAAACAAAATGGAATGAGTGTTTATTGCCTGACTTTGTGGAAAAGGATAGAGTTATAGTTTCCCTAGTAGACAATTTTCTGACTCAAATATTGGAAGATATAATATTTCTAGAAATACTACTTTCATTATTTTTGTAGTTTGTGTCACTTTCACAGATAAAAAACAATACAGACTCAGATAAAATATCTTAATTTATGTACAATTTTCTACTTGGTTTTCAATTTATTCATGACACAAATATGTTTTTGATTTTTTTTAGATGTCAACAACTGTGTTAGACTCAAGGGATACAAAAATAAAGAATCACATATCTTCAACCTCCATGACTTGCTATTTAAAGACTACAACTAATACAAGAATAGGAATAAAACAATAGAAACATTAATAAAGATGATCTACTCAACATGGAAAAATGTTTGGGTGATTGGTGAAAATAGACCTTGCCTTTGAAAAATGATAAATAAATTAGAAGAATTTGTTTTGCACTAAGCCTATAAGGTTTAAACAAGGAAGCTATGAAGCATTAAAGATGTCTTTGAATGTTGCCATAAAATATTGATATGCTGGAATATGAGAAAGATTGCTATGAAGCAAGATGTAGGTAATTACTTAAATCTTCTTTACACTTAGAATGTTTTTATGTTCTATCTTCATTGACAGCCTTCTATCAGCCAAGTAGCTAAGTTCTCCAATGTGGCTTTTTTTTATGGTTCTGTGATTGTTAGCTTGCAACAGAAAACAATGCTTGGTGCAGTTATAAAGCTGCTGCTGAAAACAACACACACACACACACAAAAAAAATCTGAGTGTGCTACAGAGGGTCCATTAATGGATCATATTGATGTTAATTAAAGTATTATTATAAGGGTGACTGTTGCCTCTTATATTCCTAGCATTTACAAACACACTTCATTAATCTTTGCCCTCCTTGTGGGATGAGCCACTGCACCTGTTCTTTATGAGTATAAGTGTTGTCTGCCAGAAAGCTGGTGAGCAGCTCAAGACAGGAATGGGTGGCATGTGGCAGATGAAAGAGAAGGCACCCTTCTGTTTGCTATGAATTTTGATTTCCCTACACTTTGGTTAGACGTTCCGTTTTTGTTGCTGCTGTTCATTGTCAAAGTAGATAATGGTATACATCTTACATTTCTCAACCTATGATATCCTCTTTGTGTTCCAGCTATATTCTTTACTTCATAGACACTTTAAAATATTAAACTTATATTTTTGGGAAAATGTTCATATTGTTTTAACTTAGATAATATGACTTTTTAGAAGGCACATGAGGCAGAAATTATTGACTATATGTAGAAAGTACAATATCATGTCAACCTAGACATAATTGGAGGAAAAATTGCAGAGTTTTAAATGAAGGAGTAAGGAAAAAAAGTGTCAATATAAAAGCTATATTTAATTGTGCATTATTGTTTTAAACTGTAGAAATATTAAAATACATGTTAGGGTTTATTTGTGATCAGCATTCTTCCTGGTTTGTAGTTTAACAGCCCATACTGCTATGACTAAGGCCTTCATTGTCTACAGTTGGAGGTGGGATAGCATGCAATCATAAATGAATCTGCCCATGCAGAATGCTGTCAGCCTTTACATTCATCTGTTTCTTTATTTGGGAGCAATTGGCTATCAATAAAATCCCAGGCTTGACTATTAGTTAAGACCATCTGTATTAATTGATGCTAACTATTTAAAAGAAATAAGTTTATAAAAGAAAGGATTTATTTTGTCTCACATATTGAGGTAAGTTTAGTCTATCATGGAAGGAAGGGATCACATCTGAAGCTTGAAGCAGTTCTTCATATTGGATCTATACTAAGAAAGTAAAGAGTAACGAATGCTGGCAATCAGTTGGCTTCCTTTTTATTGAAAATGTGACACAAATCATGCAAATTGTATACAAGTATTACTCTTCTGTCTTCTGCTGCTCTCTGGGACAAATACAGTCAGAAGGGTGTATCTCCTAGGTGACTGCAAGTCTGTTCAAGTTCATAATGAAGGTTAACAATTACACCATGGATTGCTGTATTAGGGATTGTAAACAATACTTTTCACACCAATACTGAGAGTCTACTTCTCTGATGAGAACGGTGTTGTAAGATAAATTGATATGAATGTACTATAGGCTAAGGAATGAGTGTTGAATTCAAGAAAAGTTCACGGAGAAAATATTCAAGTTTCTCAAACTCCAGAGTCTGGTTTTCAATTCTGTCATTTTTATTGAAAAATGATCTGTGTTTTTAAATCAAAAGAACTTACTATAAAACTAAACTTCCTCCACCAAGAAATTAGATCTGTTTACTGATGTTTGCTAAGTATACATTCAAAGGTTAAAATTCTCATTTTATTCATATAACTACTTAAACAATATCTGCCTCTCGTACTACAAATAGTTGAGCTAGAAATTTGTTTCAACAACAAAAGACCCAGGATAGCCAAAACTATTCTCAACAATAAAGGAACCTCTGGTGGAATCACAA
>NW_022196897.1:93677514-93678153 GCF_008632895.1 Mastomys coucha
TGACAGCAGATGCTGGAGAGGTTGTGGAGAAAGAGGAACATTACTTCATTGCTGGTGGGATTACAAACAGGTACAACCACTCTGGAAATCAGCTTGGCGGTTCCTCGGAAATTGGACATAGAACTACCGGAGGACCCAGCTATACCACTCCTGGGCGTATACCCAAAAGATACTGCAACATGTAATAAGGACAAATGCTCCACCATGTTCATAGCAGCCTTATTTTATAATAATCAGAACCTGGAAACAACCCAGATGTCTCTCAACAGAGGAGTGGATACAGAAATTGTGGTACATCTACACAATGGAGTACTACTCAGCTATTAAAAACAATAAATTTATGAAATTCTTAGGGAAATGGATGGATCTGGAGAATATCATCCTGAGTGAGGTAACCCAATCACAAAAGAACAAACACGGTATGCACTCTCTGATAAGTGGTTATTAGCCCAGAAGTTTGGAATACAGGAAGAACAACCCACAAACCACAAGAAACTCAAGAAGAAGGAAGACCAAAAGGTGGACATTGCATTCCTTCTTAAAGGGAGAACCAAATACCCATGGAAGGAGATGCAGAGATTAACTATGGAGCAGAGACGGAAGGAAGGGCAAGCCAGCCTAAATATAGCTATCTCCTGA
>NW_022196897.1:93678729-93765586 GCF_008632895.1 Mastomys coucha
AAAAAAAAAAAAGACGAGTAGTCCCAAGTTATCTTTTTGTAGTCAACTGGAATGTAAGATGATAGAATGACTGACTATCAAAGTGAAATTAAACAATGAAAGTGACTGGAAAAAATATAAAAATTTGTACCTCAGACCTGTGTTTTCTCTTCATCAATCCTAAATGAAAATAATACATAGCTGTGTCTTCACCAATCCAATAGCCATGACAACCTTAGATCTCATGCCTTTGACTTTTTCCATATATATACTATCTAGACAAATTTTTTAAAAATCTTTTGAACATTTATGGAAAGTAGGAATTTTATTGGCCTGTATCCCTTTCAGCAGTGCTAAAGGACTGATTGTGCCATTAGTGTTTTAGGAGATATTAACCCACATACTATAAGCCCACATGACCTCATTCTTTATAGTAACACCAGGTAATTAAAATGTCCCTTCATTTTTGATACCCAAAAGGTATTGTACAAATAATCACAAATGTCATCTTGAAGGGCTATCCAACTGATTATTACATACCACATTCTCACAGTTGGCCAGGGACATATTGATATGCCAGATGAAGGCTCATGGTCTCCAGCTTATTAATTAAATGCACCCAATTATGTAGATATAGGAGATACATTCATGGCTATCACCAGGATTATTCCACCTACCACTAAAGAATAGTTGGCTTGCTCTAAGAAGCTCTTCACTAAGATATAATGCAGAAAGCCCTGAGACTGGGAAGCTAAAAATTTTGTGAACTGCTTTATGTGTATACCAACCTAAACTTGATAGGTTTGTGTCACAGGAAATTTAAAAAATCCCAGGAGTTCCAGTTAATTCTTAGTGCATGTTTAGTAGAATTAGGCATTTATTCTAATAGTCATGCCAATGTGTCCTTAAGTCCTCATATTAGAGATAGAACATTTTCTAATCTCTTTGTTATCCTCTTTGATTAAACAATGTTTAGTTTGGTCTTAAATGCAAAATCTGCATGTTTCCATATTTGTAAATGAAGTAAGAGATACAAACACTTGGGTCTATGGTTTTCCACATGCTTTAGGTATATTAGTTTATTCAATAGCTACCTGCTACCATCACTGCTAATTATTTCCTTCAAAGATTTAGAACTTTATACTTTAAATGACCCAACCTAGATGAGACTATAGCTCTGTCTTAAGTCTAATTTCTAAGTCAATATCCTCTTTTCACAATTAAGAAGTCTGCCTTTTTCTACTAAAAAAGTAGTAGAAAATAAAACATGCCAAAAAACTGTCTGGAAGGTTCTCATATGTGAAACAAAATACCACATAAGATGAAAAAAAATCAAAATCATTTTGTTTTTTTTTTAAATAGTTCTTAAAAGTACAAAAAAGAACCTTTGCAGGTTTGAATGATATGATAATGAGCACACATTTAAGAGTTGAAATTTAGAACCATTTAAAATAGAAAATGATTTCTTAGCCAAAATATGTGCTCCTAGAAAATAAGAAAGGAACATAACCAAAAGGCATTGAAACCAAATCACTTCCTGAGCCATAATGAGCTTAGGTTTTTAATCAGACTAATGAGAAAAGATCTGTAATACAGCACGGCTCATGAGTCATACCATAGAGTTTCTCCCTACAGTTTCATGGCAGGCCTTGATGTATCATTCATTAGGTACTGCAAAAGTAACACTTTCAAGAACACAATGAACTGCAGACAGAATGGAAAAACAATGAGGAAGCAGCTCAGGTCCTCCCTTCCCAACTGCCCTTTGCTGCTTCGTGACTGTGATATCATTCCACATCTCCAAGCCATGTTCATTACCTCTGCTCTAATTTGATGACTTATTCCCAGGCTTAGAAATCCTCCCTTTTAAAATTCCTGTGATAAAAATTGTGGCATTGTAGGGGAAATTTGACTAGGAATAATTGGCTAGGTAACCAATCAATTCTCAGGCTATCAAGGCCATAGGTTTCTGATGGTTCATTAACATCTCTGTATGTGATTCCTGTCCAGAATGGCTTCAAACATTCTAAGTATATAGCACTTGTGAATACAATTCACCTCAGAATCATCTGTAGTTTAAAGATTAAGTGCTTACAATTAGTCACTGAAGACCAGAAAAGTCATAGAAATCTTGGAGGCCTCCTAATACAATACCAAGAAGTATAGACTTTAAGATGGAAAGAAATAAGTAGTCAAGATACAAAGGGAAAAGTGTGGGTTATGGGTTCTGAAGTCCTGAAGATCTGTCATGCTTTAACTACACACCCTTAAGAGTGAGTCTTAACTTCCTTAACTTCAAGGTCCTTGACAGTTTTATGGTGATAAAAAAATAATTTTGCATTATAGATCTCTCATCTGAATCAAATTAAAGTTCATCTTATTGGTTTGTTTGCCCTTATAGATACTATATTATGATTGGGTTGTACTGGCTGTGATAAAAAGAGAAATCCCAAGAGAAATGATCAGTTGTCATACATTGCAGAACACTTTTTTAAAAAATCATATTCCCTCTTAAACTAGGACAGAAAGGTTTATTTCATGTATCCAATCCCTGTGTGGAACACCATCATCCTGTTAAGGTACATCCATTACTTCTGGATGAATTTTCTTCTAGGTAGGCCTGAGGAATTCATAATCATCTGTATATACCATCATTGACTCTACGTGCAAATTGCATTTCTTCCTACTACGTCCCTTTCTCTTTTCCTCATTCTTTCCTTTCCACTTAGCTGGGGTGGGGGAGTTGTTTGTTTGTTTGTTTTTGCTTGTTTTGTTTTAATTACTATGTTTGTTCTTGCTTGTGACTTTCATCTGTAAATACTTTATTTTTAGAATTGAAAGATGGTGCTTTATGTCATTTCAAATTCTTGCCTCTTTTAGACATTTCCCATGACTTCCTGTAAGCTTGGCTGTAATTACATTTATGGCCAGCAGGAGACAGCAGACTGCAAAGGAGCAACACTGCATTTTTGAAGAAGCTCTTGCTGGTAGGATTGCAAGCTGGAAATCAGTTTGGTGCTTCCTCCAGAAATTGGACATAGTACTACCAGAAGACCCAGCTATACCACTCCTGGGCACATACCCAGAAGATGCTACAACATGAAATAAGGACACATGCTCCACTATGTTCATAGCAGCCTTATTTATAATAGACAGAAACTGGAAACAACCCAGATGGTCCTCAACAGAGGAATGGATTCAGAAAATATGGTACATTTACACAATGGAGTACTACTCAGCTATTAAAAACAATGAATTTATGAAATTCATAGGGAAATGGATGGATCTGGAGAATATCAGCCTGAGTGAAGTAACTCAATCACAATAGAACACACATGGTACGCATTCTCTGATAAGTGGATATTAGCCCGGAAGACCAGAATATACAAAGTACAATCCACAAACCACAAGAAACTCAAGAAGAAGGAAGACCAAAGTACAGATACTTAATTCCTTCTTAAAAGGGGGAACAAAATACCCATGGAAGGATTTGCAGAGACAAAGTATGGAGTAGAGACTGAAGGAAGGACAATCCAGAGACTGCTCCACCTGGGAATTCTTCCCATATTCAATCATCAAATCCAGACACTATTGTAGGTCCCAGTAAGTGCTAGCTGACAGGAGCCTGATATAGCTGTCTCCTGAAAGGCTCTGACAGTACCCAACTAATAAAGAAGTAGAGGCTCACAGCCATTCATTAGACTGAGCACGTGGTCTCCAATGGAGGAGCTAAAGAAAGGATCCTAGGAGCTCAAGGGCTTGCAGCCCCTTAGGACGAACAACAATATGAACTAACTAGTACCCTCAGAGCTCCCAGGGACTAAACCACCAATCAAAGAGTACACAAGATGGGACTCATGGCTCCAGCAGCATAAGTATTGCAGAGGATGGCCTAGTAGGGCATCATTGGGAGGAGAGGGCCCTGGCCCTGTGAAGGTTCTATGACCCAGTGTAAGGGAATGCCAGGGCCAGGAAGTGGAAGAGAGTGAGGTGGTAAGCAGGGGGACTGGGGAGGGAACAGTTTTTTTTTCTTTTTTTTCGGAGGGGAAACTGGGGAAGGAGATATCATATGACATGTAAAGAAAATATCTAATTTTTAAAACTAGAAAAAAAAGAGAGGAATCAAATCAGAAATTTGGCATATTTACCTGTGGGTTAAATGTCTGCCTCCCAAAGATGTCTGATCCAGGAGAAGACAAAATGGAAAATGGAGAAACTGGAAAGAAAGTTACGTGGTTAACTTTCTCTCAGCTCAAACGTGAGGCCTGGAGTTCACTTTCCAAATACATATCTACCAGGTAGATGCTGTGTCCTCAGGGAAATGTCAGCTTCAAAAGGTTCTTAAGGGTTTCCCAAGAGGATGCTGGAACTAGGCAAGTTTGACTGATTGATCCTGCCTCATTGAATACAGTGGAATAATGATAGAAGATGACTGAGGAAATCCTCCATATGCATGCCCACCCATGTGCATGCACACACACACATTTAAGCACACACACACACACATACACACACCTGTGCATTCAAACTGGAAGGAAAACAAATACTCATAATGGTCAGGAACACAAACTTTTTGTCTGGCCTTGCATTCCACTATTTAAAACATCAGGATCATGGTATCACCATGTAAAATTCTAAAACTTTCTTTTGTGATCACATTGATAGTGTTTTAATAGTAAAAACTGGTGTTCAATAAACATTTAGAATTCTATTTTTTAAACAATCATACTTTATTGACTTTTCTGGTCTTCACTCCCAACCAGCCAGATGAAATTTAACTCCCTGGGACTGTAGCTAAACACAAAGAGCTTACCTGTTGTTCACCAGTGAAAGCAACCTCCTGCTCAGGTTCTCACCTCTGATGACTTTCAAGATTCTTTCCAGTTAGTTACAGGGGGATTACACGCCACCCCATTAAAAGAATCCAGCACTGTAACCCATCAGATCAAATTCATAGTAACAAGCCAATCATAGTGATAAACTGGATTCACTTTGATCCCAAGCGATGCTCATCTCTTGTTAATTTAAATTCTGTGTAATTCACTCACTTTGAATAACTTACTCTTATCAACAGCAAAAATACATCAACATTGAAGAAAGAGATTACTGCCCATATTACAGAGCAAGTACCACTTTTGCTTGTTTTCCCTCTCCTCAGTCCTTTTAGTGTTTTGCAAATGATTGTATGGCAAGGAAGAGAGTAAGGATGGCTTCTGGCCAGTAACCAAGGAGGAGGAGCCTAGGCTGTCAGTCAAAGAGCTTTCACGGAACTGGATTTTTCAAGAAACCATAGAAATGATAGTAGAACAACATTTTCCACAAATTGAGCTTAGGGATGATCCTCACTGACACCTTGATTTTAGTCTTGTAGGAGACTCAAAGCAGAGAATTCCACAAAGCTGTGATCTAATTCTTCTTACCTTGCAGAGTTTATAGATAAGACATGGTTTTTGTGAAGCTGTTGAATTTGTGGGTTGTTTGTTGGACACAGATAGAGAACTAATGCAAAGCATAATTTCTTGTTACAGCCTATATAGACCATAGCAAATAACCTGGTCTAAGGGGAGATTTTGCAGGATAGGAATGGCCACTTTCTGTTTTCAAGGATGACTATATTGATGGCACTGAGGCAATTGAACTATCTGAGTTTTGGGAGATACATCACACAATTTCACTAAAATTTACTTTATCTTCAGAAAAAAGCATCTTATTTCTTATCTTCTAAATTATACTCACAAAGACCTTGATAGTCTGTTCTAGGTATCATTATTTCAGAATACAAATTCCATTTCGAAGCTTCTTTTCAAATAATTTTCTAGTTTTGAGGTAAATGTAGTTCCAATAAGAGTTTAAGAAATAGCATGTGCTTTGTACTGGCTTTCCATAATGTTATCATCCTCAATTACAGCATCACAAAGGCATCAGTAGGATGCAACCTATGCATTAGATCCAAATTCTATTAGATTTTCAGGTACTCAAACTTTTGTATGTTCATGTGGTTATATGCAAATTTTATGATATGTAAACACTTGAGTGACCAGCACCCAGTACAAATAAAAAAATAAGAATAAATAAAGATGTTTTATGATGACAGAAATACATAGGTACTTGTTAGAACTATAGCTAGTTAGCTTCTCTTTCTGCCAACCTTAAGCTCTAGTCACCAAAATCTTTGTTTAGGTTTCCATTTAATGAAACTGAAATCATATTGAATATAATAATTTGCATGGGATGATTTGCATAAAACTTGGGCTGTTCATCTTTTTTTTGCCTATAGAAGTACATGTGTTTTGTTTGTTTTCTTTTTTTCAAATAGAAACACACATTGCCTGTATATGAATTATAATCATCCTTATCCCAGCTTACTATAAATGCCTTGAAATCTGTTAAAGCTATTGTAATATCAACACAACAGTGCATTTCTTTTGGTGGCTGAGTGGCATTCTACGGTATAGATTTACCAAATTTGATTTCAGCGATTCATTCATGGAAAGACACCTAGGTCATTTTCAGTTTTTAAATATTATGAACAAAGCCATCACAAACAAATGTGTAGGGTTTTTTTGTGAGTTCAAATTTAATCCTATCTTCTTGTAACTCTAATCAAGCAAGTGAAAGATCTGTATAAGAACTTCAAGTTCCTGAAGAAATAAATAGAATAAGATATATAAGATGGAAAGATCTCCCATGCTCATAATTAGGTAAGATTAACATAGTGAAATGTCCACTTTGCCAAAAGCAATCTATAGATTAATGCAATTCCACCAAAATTCCAACATGATTTTTTTGGCACACCTTGAAAGAGCAATTATCAAATTCATATAGAGAAAGAAAAAATATAGAATAACCAAAACAATTTTGAACAATTAAAGAACCTCTAGAAAAATCATCACCTCTGACCTCAAGCTATACTATGGATCAATAGTGATAAAACCTGTATGGTACGGAAACTGGCAAGTTGATCAATGGAAACAAATTGAAGACCCAGAAGTTAACCACATACCTATGGACAATTGATTTTTGACAAAGAAGCCAAAACCATACAATGAAAAATAAAGAAGGCATTTTCAATAAATCATGCTGGTCTAACCGGATGTCTGCATGTTGAAAAATGCAAATAGACCTATATTTGCACAAAACTCAAGTCCAAGTGATTCAAGGATCTCAACATAAAACCCAATACACTAAACATAATAGAATAGATAATGGGAATAGCCTTGAATACATTGGTACAGGAGAAAATTTTCTAAAGAAAGCACCAACAGCCAAGACACTATGATCAATAATTAACAAATAAGATTGCCACGCCTACACCAATGAAGTCTTGTGATGAGCCCAAAAGCTTGGCCACAGACCAGAGGAAGTCAATCTCTTGGATTTCATTTGTGGCATCCCCTAACTCAGAGGTAGCCCAGATATGTTCTTGCGAATTCACATGCTAGGTGTCCACCAAGATATGATTTATTAATAGCTAGACAAAATTTGACATTGATCTCTGACGTTTACCAATGTTCCAACATCTTAGCCAAACCCTGACTTGGAATTTCATAAAGAATGTTAGGCATCCTGACTAATTGCCTTTGGCATTGTGGGTAAGGCATTGAAGCTTACAGAATGGGAGACTTATCCCAGGGCAAGGTCAAGTAGAATCCTCCTTTCTCAGTCACATACTGTAGTTGGACCACTCCTAGGAATTAGCAAGAAAGAGACAAGTCTCTACAGAGAGAGAGACAGTGTGCAGCAGTCAGCATTGGAGACTTGAGATTTCAAGATTTAAGCCTCTACCCTCCTGGCTGGCTCACCTGCAACACCCTTCCCCCACTCCCAACCCCCACCCCTGACTCCAGGGCCCCAGGGGTGCTGCACCAGCCCAGAGGAAATGGCTGCTGTTTTAGACCCAGTGTGTTTTAGATGGCCTCAGATGTACCTCGACCACCGAGCTGCCAGATTTTTTATTTCTCTTTTGTAATGACTATAAAAGTCTGATGTCATTTATGAGAAATACATTCAGATTCTGCACTTCTGTATGTCGTCTCTGCCATTATTTCTTTGCCTAAGCGTTGTCGACCTGACTAGGACCCTGATTCTCTGGCAGGTTGAGGGAGGCCAAGATTGACTGGCCCGCAGCCTAAGATACCATGAAAAGGTAAAGTTTCTGTAAAACAAAGATAACTGCCAATAAGACAATATGGCAGTGTAGAGATTGGGAAAAGATCTTCCCTAACCTTATATCTGACAGATGGTTAATATCCAAAACATATACAGAACTCAAGAGGTTAAACTCTAGCAAACCAAATAATCCAGTTAAATAGTGAAATATATTGCTCTTTCTAACTCTATGAAGAATTGATTAGAATTTTGATGGGGACTTCATCGAATCTGTAGATTGCTTTTGGCAAGATAGCCATTTCTATTATATTAATTCTGCCAATCCATGAGCATGGGCTATCTTTCCATCTTCTGAGATCTTTGCTTGCTTTCTTCAGAGACGTGAAGTTCTTGTCCTACAGATCTTGCAGTTGCTTGGTTAGAGGCACACCAAGGTATTTTATATTATTTGCGACTATTGTGAAGGGTGTCATTTCCCTAATTTCTTTCTCAGCCTGTTTATCCTTTAAGTAGAGGAAGGTTACTGATTTGTTTGAGTTTACTTTATATCCAGCTTCTCTGTTGAAGTTGTTTGTCAGGTTTAGGAGTTCTCTGGTAGAATTATTGGGGTCAGTTAACTATACTATCATATCATTTGCAAATAGTGATATTTTGATTCCTTCATTTCCAATTTGTATCCCTTTGTCCTCCTTTTGTTGTCTAATTACTTTGCCTAGGATTTGAGTACTATATTGAATAGGTAGGGAGAAAGTAGGCAGCCTTGTCTAGTCCCTGATTTTAGTGGGAGTACTTCAAGTTACTCTCCATTTAGTTTGATGTTGGCTACTAGTTTGCTGTATATTGTTTTTACATGTTTAGGTATGGGCCTTGAATTCTTGAGTTTTTCTTTTAGCATGAAGGGGTGTTGTATTTTTTCAAATGCTTTCTTAGCATCTAATGAAATGGTCATGTAGTTTTGTTCTTTGGGTTTGTTTATATAGTGGATTATGTTGTTAGATTTCCATATATTGAACCTTCCCTGCATCTCTAGGATGAAATCTACTTGATCATGATGGATGATTGTTTTGATGTGCTCTTGGATTGGGATTGTGAAAATTTTATTGAGCATTTGCACATCAATATTCATAAGGGAAATTGTTCTGAAGTTCTCTTTCTTTGTTGGGTCTTTGTGTGGTTTAAGTATGAGTATAATTGTGGCTTCATAGAATGAATTGAATAGTATTCCTTCTGTTTCTATTTTGTAGAATATTTTGAAGGGTATTGGTATTGAAAGACCCCTCAAGAGAGGAGACTCTCACTCTAGTCTCAGGATTACACGACCCCCATGAAACTAACGAGAGACCAATCTTGCTGCAAACACACAAGGTTTATTCGGGAAACCAGTGCACTGGGGCCATGCTCATAACCCACGCAGGGGCAGAGGAGTTCGACCCCTAGCTCAAGAAGTGTAGGGTACTTAAAGGGAAAAAAAACCCACAAACCAGGGGGAGTGAAGGGATTTCCAACCCAAGTTATTCAGTCAGTTAGGGAGGGGAACATATTCATTTTATGAATGTAATCTAGGAATGTAATCTTATTGAATCATCTACCAGTCCCCAGGGTGGAGAGCCTCATGAACTAGTTGACTTTCATTCCTAGTTCCACCCTCATTGTGGTTCAGTCAGGAGAGGCAAGTTTTGGGAACCAAAGCCCTGAGGCTCTGAGTTAGCCAAGTTCCTGGAACCCAGAGCTTTGAATTGGTATTCTCAGTTTGCTAGGAGCCTTAAGGAGCTTTTTATATTTTTTATACTTTTCAGTAGTGGGTCTTCTTTGAAGGTCTGATAAAATTCTGCACTAAACGTACCTGGTCCTGGGCTGTTTTTGGTTGGGAAACATTTAACAACTGGTTCTATTTCTTTAGGGATTGTGGGACTGTTTAGATGGTTTATCTGATACTGATTTAACTTTGGTACCTAGTATCTGTCTAGAAAATTGGCCATTTCAATTAGATTTTCCAGTTTTGTTGAGTATAGGCTTTCATAGTAGGATCTGATAATTTTATGGATTTCTTCAGTTTCTGTTGTTATGTCTCCCTTTCATTTCTGATTTTGTTAACTTGGATACTGTTTCTGTGCCCTCTGAGTAGTCTGGCTAAGGGTTTATATGTCTTGTTGATTTTCTCAAAGAACCAGCTCCTGGTTTTGTTGATTCTTTGTATTGTTCTTTTTTTGTTTGCAGTTCTCAAATTCATTTGGAAAAACAAAAAACCCATGATAGTGAAAACTATTCAGGTGTGAGGGGAGACAGGAGAGAAGTCTAAAGGGCCAGGAGAATGAATGAAAATATGTAGCTGCCTCAGGTGAGGGAGGGTAGTATCTCTAGGAAGTCCCAGAGATCTGAAATAGGCAATATTATCCAAGAGTCAATATAAGTCACCTTAGCTGAGATGCCTAACAGTGGGGATAAGGAACCTGAAGAGGCCACCTCCTATAGCCAGGCAGGATCCTCAGTAAAGGAATAACACCAACCCACTCACAAAACTTGTAACCCCAAATTTATTCTGTCTAAAAGAAATGCAGGAATGGAGCAGAGACAAAACAAAATCCAAAACAAACAAACAAACCAAAAAAATGGCCAAATAACAACCAGTCCAACTCACCAAATCCTGACCACCATTATTAATGGTGTTCTGTTATACTTGTAGCCAGGAGACTAGTATAACTGTCCTCTGAGAGGCTCTACCTAGCAGCAGACTGAAACAGATGTAGATAGCCATAGCCAGACATTAGATGGAGGTTGGGGACAGTTATGGTAGAGTTTGGGAAAGGACTGAAGGCCCTGAAGTAGATGGCAATTAATAGGAAGACCAACAAAATCAACAAATCTGGAAGCCTGTGAACTCACAGAGACTGAGACACCAACCAGAGAACATACATAAGCTGGTCTGAGGTTCCCACCATCTGTGTAGCAGACAGGCAACTAAGTCTACATGACTGTCTTGCCTGGCTTCAGAGGGAGAGAATACATCTAATCTGGCAGAAAGTTGATGTGCCGGATTAGAAATGGGGGATACCCAGAGGGAACCCACTATCTCAGAGGAGAACAAGAGGGTGGATGGGGAAGGTGCTCTGAGAGGGAAGAACAAGAAAGGGGTACAATATAATGGGATATAAATAAATTTATTTATTAATTTAAAAATTAACTTAATTTTTTTCACACCCTATGAAAAATTAATTTAAGATGGATTATGTATGAAAAACATCAAGGTTTTATTAGGACTTATCTAATCTGTTTTGAATGCTAAATACAAATATATTTTAATATTTCTATAATCTGATGAGTGACTAGGAAATTAAAGAAAAATGCTTATCTTGTGCTATCTATTTTCTCCCAATCTTCTTCTTACAAAAAAATTATTAAAATGAAGAATATTAAATTTACTTTTTTAATCTCATAATAAGGTATGGCTGAAATATGAATTACAATATACCTTGCTCAAAACCATATATATATATGTTTTACACACATATATATTACTATTATATCATATATATATATATATATATATATATATATATATATATATATCAAGTATCTGTGACTTCATATGTGAGATCCCAGGCCTTTATAAG
Source organism: Mastomys coucha (assembly GCF_008632895.1). NCBI lineage: Eukaryota > Metazoa > Chordata > Mammalia > Rodentia > Muridae > Mastomys > Mastomys coucha. The sequence continues at coordinate 93,690,429 of NW_022196897.1, forward strand.
TCACACTACTGACATTTTGGGTTTTGACTCTAGATAGTAGAGTCATATTGACTGATATGTGAATCCGTTAGAGCATTTCTTTTGAACCTGTCTTCATATCATAAGCATCAGGGATTGCCTTATTAAATGCACAGAATTATCAGCCTACTGGACTCAGAGCTTCCTGTAATATGGATACCATATAACTCCTGGCACATTACAGATGGTAAAATCCAGCACAAGATAAATGAGTCTATGAAGTTTTGAATATCAATGGATAGTAGCACCCATTCTGTGTTTGTAAATATCAGGTTGTATTTATTTAAATGAGCTCCTTTACTTTCAAGTTTCAAATCCCTATTGTCCTTTCAATCATTTTTATCAGCAGATAACAGCTGGTTATATTGTGCCACATTGTTTTAAATGTGTATACTGTTAATCCCTCTTTGAGCAGAGTAATTAATTATCCATGGAATGAGTTCAAGAGATGCTCATTTTCATTAGTTTCTCAGTGATACAGAATTATGATTACACATGAAATGAAAACTGAGGATGTTATGACCAAAAGTTTGTCACAGATTAGAGAATAGAAAATTTATTTGGGATCATGATTTGGGTTCATGCATGCATTTTTGATCATTCACAAATTTGTTCAGTAACATGATGAGGTACTAATGATCATTGTCTTCTGGATAGATGACTGAAAGGAGGAATCATGATTTGTACTATAAAGTCATCATTCCTCAGCTTGATTGGCTCTGTAACTTTAGAAACAGCATCTCTAAATTTGATGCCTAATGAGAATCAGCTGAGAGCCATAAAAAAGGAAAGCTGACAGAAAAATAATTGTACATTGGCTGGAAAAAATATAGCCAAGAGACAGTATATTTATTAGTCCTATCACTGTAACTAAGTAGCGTGTGAATTCAGGTCAGCCACTTAATTTTCGGATTCTCCAATTCTTTCTACATGTGAAGAAATATTTGACATTTAGTGGACATGAACATAATTATAAAGACTTAAGACTGAATGGTTTTAATCACACATCCATCTTGGATTAGCCAATGGACATTGGTTAAATGACTCGAATATTCTGAGCCTAAATTATTTATAAAATGAAACTAAAGTTTCAACAAAGTTGTAGAAAGTAAAATTATATGTACAGGTAAACAATTACCCTGGAAACAGAAAGATACTAAGGAAAAAAGAAATGTCTGAAATTATCTTTTTGTAGCTATTCAAATAAAATGAGGCAATTCCCAAAGGTTCTTAGGATTAGGCTTGCAACCTAGCTACTGGTATTTAAATCTTGCTAGGTAAGAGATGAAGAAAAGCTATAAAAACAAGGTGACCTGTTTGAGTGAAAAATTGTTAGTAGCCAACTGTGTGAAAAACACAATGACTGTTCTTCTCTGAACCATAATATATAAGCACATTTTAGCAATAAATTTCAGATCATCATCCATGTTATTTTTTGACCTTACTCTTTTGACCTTGCTCTTAGCTTTGGGGCATACTACTCATAATGTACATCCTAATTTTCTAAACTTTAAAATATTTTAAATACTTTTTAATAAACTTTAGTATAAAAAAATCTTGCAAATGTAAATATCACTTATCAAAACTATCTATATCTAAACTTGATGGAGCAGTTTTTCTTTTGTTTTTGTTTTGGTGTTTTGGTATGTGTTGTTGTTGCTTTGCCCTGGTTGTGATGTTTATGTTGATGTGCTGTCTTCTTAGATAAAAATCTCCATCAGGACAGAAAATCCCACTCCATCAAAACTGGAAAAAAATAGGATGTAGATTTCTGAGGGTCTTATGATATATTCCACTGAGGTTTGCAGCTGAGAACACTGTGATACAGATGCAGATTTAGAATACTGAGAGCATGTGAACACTTCCTCTTCAGAATTAAAAATATCCTTTTGCATGATATAATTAAGATGGGGGAAGGGGATGAGATAGGGGAATTCTAGAAAGAAAACCGTGAAAGGGGATAACATTTGAAATGTAAAATGTAAAATAGCCAATAAAAGAAAGAAAGTAAATACTTTCAAAGTCCTGAGGACCTATTTCTTTTTTCAAAAAGAAGAAGAAAAAAGAAAAGAAAAGAAATTTACCTAAAATATCCAAAGTATAAAAGTACCAGGGAGTTGTTTTGTTTCTATTCTCTTTAGGCTGATCCTATATAAGATATTCATTGGAGCTTTCTGATATACAGGACAGTTCATACCAGAAAAAAGTCAAAACAAACAAAAAGTAAAACAACAACAAATGACAAAATTCATATCCCCAAATTCATTCCTTTTGACATAACACCAGTCTTGGGATGCCAGATAAAATATAGGACACAACAAATTTTCTATGTTTAAGCATGAATAGACTTTAGATGAATATTTTGATACGTTTTCTCTGCTCACTTATCAGTTAATTTTAGGACTTAATATTATTGTTTATGAAATTGTAAAGTATATGGCAACACATATGTCTATTCAACACATGTTTAAGATTTTTGAGATTTGCATGTATTTCTTCCCATAATTAATACCAGAGTGTACATTCCTAACTACACAGTATAAGTGTTTCTTTTCTTTCATGTTTGCCCACAACTGCTTTCTTTGTGATAATGCCTCCTCTAGTAGTGGTGATGTGATCCCTCAGTATACATTTTCCTCCTGGCAACTATATTGGACAATTTTCAGATATCTTTTGTCCATTTGTATTTATTTTAAAGATATGTCTATACATGTCATTCAAATTTTTACAAAAAAATAAATCAGCATGTATTCCTATCACTGAGTTATCTTAATTCACTGTAATATATTTTGTATAGTCATCCCTTACAAAACATACCTGGCCTATAGTTTTCTCTCATTCTGTGGATTACCTCTCTACCATTGGTTGTTTCTTTGCTACACAGAATCATTTAAGCACAAAGCCTCAAACATTCTTGTTCATTTATGGACTACCCAGTGGTGCTGATTTTGGATACAACTTCATTACATATTCAGGATTGTTGGCTGACTCCACTGCACTTTTTTTTTTTTTTAAATCACTGGAATAAAAATGGCAGGTGTACTTTTTGCACAAAAACTATCAGCAAAAGATTATTAAATTCAACTCTGTAGACAAGCATTCAGGTATTATACGATGAAATAATAACATCCATGACAGATATGCAAGGCTGGAATAACATTGAAATATATCAATTTTCTATTGATATAATATTACGTTTCTCTATAAGGAGTACTTTTCTTGGTGGTGTGGCCACTGGTAAGTTCCTCATGCAAATGTAAACAAGAAAATATACTTATGATTGTATCAATTGAAGATGAAATTATTTGACAAACTTTGACATTTATTCATGCTAGGTTTTCATAAAGCCAGAAATAGAGTGATCCTTAATTTGTTACAGAATATCTGCAAATTAACTCTATTGATAACATCATATTTAAGGGCAAAAAAACTAGATCATACAAGGAGCAGAGTTCGTTTAAAGAGATGCAGCAATGGAGAATTTTAACAGTATGCAAAACATTTGTATATTTTAATGATAGTCTTAAGATATCCATTTCCCCAAATCTACACCAGCTACAGCACAAGGAAGTAAACTTGTCTGTAAAAATTTAAACCTCTTTAAGATTTTGTAGTGGAATTCTGATTGTAATAAAACAATCTAGCTATTAAAAATGTATGAAACCACTAAAGAATGTGTAGTAGAATATGCTGACCTAAGGAAAAATGAGAGGAATCTGTAAAACTAATGGCAATGTGAATCGTATATAGGATAGTACTGTAGTTAATAGCATATTTTCCCACTGGAGTACTGCTAATGATTCTTGTACTGATATAAATGTGAACAAGAGTTGAACAATTATGAAAATGTATGGCAATATGAATGTCAGCTTTATCACCCTTAGTGTAGCTAGGAATATTCAAGGGCAATAATCTACAAAGGGCCAGGAGTTAAGGAATTAAAGTTAGATTGATATCTGTACTCATGGTCCATTTTAACATAGATATGGATGGTTGTATGTGTAAATATTAGTAGATATATTAGGAGAGGGGGAATTTAGTTTGTTCAGGATTAAACAGCTACTAATTTGTTGATTAATATATTTCAGCTCTGAACAGTAAGAGCTCTTCTTTTTGACTCCTGCATTTCTCGGACAAAATTTCTCTCTCTCTCTCTCTTTCTCTCTCTCTCTTTCTCTCTCTCTCTCTCTCTCTCTCTCTCTCTGTGCATTTGTGTGTATATGCATAAGTGTACATTCAGAAATTCTTAGTTTTGCTGTTAGAAGATATTTTATTTGAGAAACATGTTGTTTAATTTTACTTTAACTTTGAATCAATCACTTTTCAAAGATTTTCTAAAAGCTCTAACGGGGACTAAGTATTAGAAACTGAAATGTGTTGATGAACAAAACAGTAGAGGTTGATTAATCCGGAACAAACTAAATGTCTATATATTGATATCTATTTAAGCAGAATAAGTAAATCCTCATATGGAAGAATTCTAACTCTGTATGAAAACATTCTTTTCCCAAAGGGAAGGAACAGGACTAAGTGCACTGTTTCATTCTGGGCTGTGCCTCTTATAAAGTACAAAGGGAAAGGCAGAGTGTTACATGAGATAAGCTGACACATCCCAACTTAGTTACTGATTAAAGTTAATGCCAACTGGACTTAGGTCTCTCATCACATATGTAACAGATGTCTTGGTGTTCATGTGGATCCCAAACATTGGAGCTGGAGCTATCCTAAAAGCTGTTGCTTGTACATTCAATATGTCTTTTCTAGTTAGGCTGCCTTGTCTGGCCTCAACTGGGAGAGAATGAGCCTAGCATGGTAGAGTCTTGATATGACAAGGTAGGGGTATACCCAGGGGTCCCCACCTGCTCAGAGGAAAAGGGGAGGAAGAATAGAGAAAGCATTATGGGATGGGTGACCTGGGAGGGGGCAGTAAACAGGATGTAAATTGAATAAGTAAAAAAAAAAAGTTAATGCCAAAACAATTAATGCTGCTAGAATATACCTTGAAATGCAAATGACACTATATCTTTATGATCTTCCTGCCAAATGAACACAGTGCTGGTACAACCAGGAGAAAAACAGTACATGAATATCAGTTGTCAATACTTGAGTCCGCATATATAGAATGTATGGTTAGTATTCTTGAAACCACAGATTCACTAATATAATCTAAGAAACTATCACAGACTAGTACACTGAAAGAGTTTTAAGTGTTGTGTGAGACCCAGAATGGAGCACAGAGATGGTAAGGCCATATTCAGCAAGAATGGCTTGTTTCTATGATTAAATATCTAAGAGAAACAACTGGAGAAGTAGTGACTTTTGAGGGGAGGGGAGGAGAGTGTGGCAAGCAGAAGAGTTCATATTGTTGCAGAAAGAAGACAAAGAGAATATGCACTCACTCTTGATCATCAAGGGCTCCAAGGCCTGATTGATAGTGCTGTCTATATTTGGAATACAGCTTCTCTAGAAGTATCTTCTGAGAAATAAGCAATGGTGTGCTATATACTTTTCCTAGGTCCTTATCAATCCAATCAAGCTAATAATAGAGGTTAACCATTATAAGAACATCAAGTTAAAAACTGAGAATCTCAAAGATATACACCTAGGATGATAATGTGGTGGAAGCAGAGAAATCAAAAGGGAAACCCAAAGCTGCTCCTTGTATTTTACAGTATCAACCTGCTACAAAAGAAGAGCCCAGTGATACAGAAAGTGGTAAGACTTTCTACAGTCATAATCAACTGCTTTCTTGGTTGAATTTGAGGCCTTCACTACAGAGGGAATTTATGTGTGATACTGCCAACCTACCCAAAACCCTTGCATAGTCACACATCCAAAGAAAACCTAGTGATGTTTTCTAAAATGATTGTGGTTCTCAGACTAATTTCTAAATATTTGCATTTTTATTTTGGTCAAAGAAACTTGTGTCAGGTAGTGGCTAAGGCAGGGACATGTTGCTGTTAGTTCTGAGAACAATAAATGATGAATGATCAATGCTTCACACAAACATAGGGTTAAGCGAATATCACAGAGGAGGGAACAGAAATAATAAACACTGGTAGAGGGTGAGCAGAGCTATGAAACACTGACTTTTGAACAGGATATGAACGATGCACACATAACATGATCTTGTAGTAGCTGGGAATACCTGAAGAAGACCAAGCCCATTATAAATTTCAGTTAGAAGGTGGGAGGGAATCCCAAGGCCCCACCTTTAACAGAGGAGTTTTGGCCAGTTTGTGGCTGCTGGTATGGAAAAGTTGCTTTTCTTTGGGCTATGACAACTGGTAAGTTTTCTATTCTTGGGGTAATGCTTTATACACATATTAATATGGGCAGTGCTAGCAAAATTTAAATTTTGGATTATTCCCTAAAGATGAAAGATTCCATAGTGTTCAATGAAGTATATCCAAACCAGCACAATATTTGAGAAGGAATTAAAATTATAGATTCATTCACAGATTTAAAGAAATGGAACTCCAAGTTCCTTGCTTGTGGAAAAATCCCTCCATCTTTTTTCTGAAAAAAATATTACCCTTTCCTTGTTTAAATTCCTATAAACTTAATACCATTTGCCTGTAGCAGTTGTCTTGAAAGGAGTTACTGTTATGAAAACATAGTGTAAACATCTGCTATTTGTAGTTGAATAATAAATGAGAACAAATCTCACTGTACTTTAATGTGTACAGTCTAAAATTAGAAGAAATATACTCCAGTAAGTTAAATAATTCTATATGTCAGGAGAAATTAGAGAATGTATGTCACTAAATGATGAGGATATGAAACAGAATAAGAAAAAACATAACTCCTGCCTTGGGTCAAATGTATTCAAATATGGATAGTTGACACATGTAAACAGTTCAAGTGTTAGCTCACTTAACTGAAATTGGCTTTATTGTATGAGTTTGTTTGACAGAATTTTGGACTTAATAACAGCCATGTTTAGAATGTGGGTGATGAGAATGAAGTTTCCAGTACTTCCTGAACACTTTTTCTCAAAGAAGTTCCTAAAACACAGTCTTAATAAGTAGTGAAGATAATGTTAGTGGTAGAAGCACCATCACTCATGAAATGTCTTGTACCTAGTGGACACTCACAATGAAAACAAGTCAGATCCAGCTCTGCACAAGATGGAGGATACTGTCAGTTCACTCGGAAATTTCCTTTAGTCTCATTCTAGCTTTCCTGTATCATTTGATGGCAATGTTGGTTCCTTAGAGTATAAGCCCCACTTCCATCATGAGCTTGGTAAGTAGTAGTATAAAGGTTTAGTTATTTAACATTTTGTAAAAGGGCATAAATATAAATAGAAAGTAGTGGGAAACTTTAAGTATTTTAGTTAGTGACTGAAAGCATGATATTTGCTTGGAGTATATTCAAGGAAGAAGGCCAGTCTCTTTGAAACAGTGAACATATTTTAAAATAAAAGCTAAATGCCCAACGGTGCCATTTAGCCACTGTTATGTTCCACATGATGGAACCTGAAGAGACCATACTCAGTAGCCCAACAGGACCTCCAATGGAGGGATGTGGACAACAACACACCTACAAACCTTTCAACCAAAAATTAGTCCTGTCTAAAAGAGATGCAGGGACAAAGATGGAGCAGAGACTCAAGGAACGGCAGAAAAGAGATTGTCCCAACTTGAGATCCATCCCATGAGCTGGTACCAATCCCTGACATTACTACATATGCTATGTTGTGCTTGCAGATTAGATCCTAGAATAGTAGACCTCTGAGAGGCTGTATCCAGACAGAAACAGATACCTATGGCCAAACATTGGATAGATTTCGGGGACCTCAAGGAAGAATTAGGAGAAGGATTGAAGGTTATGAAGGTGATGGCAACCCCACAGGAAGATCAACAGTGTCAACAAATCTGGACCCCTGGGAGTTCCCAGAGGCTGAGATACCAACCAAACAGCTTACAAGGGCTGATCCAAAGTCCAGCACATATGTAGCAGAGGGTTGCCTTGTCTGGCCTCAGTAGGAGAGAATGCCCAAGGTGAAGGGATACAGGAATTTGGAGAAGGCACCCTCTCAGAGGCAAAGGTGAGGGGAGATAAGGGAGGAAACCTATGAAAGAAGCTAGGGAAGGCAGCATTTCGGATGTAATACAAATAAAAAAATAAAATAAAATAAAATAAAAGCTAAATGCCTCATGGGGACACCAGTCTCAGGAAGGGCCACACATTGTTTTCAAGAGAGGAGAGACTATCTAATGGTCCTTCGGCTTTGTCAAGGATTGTATTCAAAACCTATCTGTTTCCTTCTGGTGAATTGTCTCTCCAGTGACTATTCTCACAGGGATATGAAAGAAGTTTTGCATAGCAGAGGAATCTTAGCAAATGGAAAATTCATGGGTAAACCAATTATTAATAAAGATATTAACTTAAATGTACATCTCAATTGACTTGAACTTTTAATTCATCAACTACCAAAAGAAATACATTTTTAAAAACATCCTATAAAAATGCATCAAGAATAAATTAAGACAATGTTCACAAATCTAGAAGTACATTTGAGTTTGTGCATTATGGGCAGTAACCATCATCATTATCACTGTTATGAGAATTGAATGTAGGGCACAGAGCTAAGAAATATTTCTTTATCAGCACTGAGGATTGAACCAAGTGCTTCATGCATGGTAGGTCTGTGAACTGTCACTAAGCTACCCATTCCCCAATCCTAGAAGTAAAACCTTAATGGATAGAAATATCACTAATTCTGTGTGGTGCTTTCCATAATAAAATAATAATGGCAATACTAATTTTAACAAAATAATAATGATGACAAAGGCAATGACTACTAGTAAAAGGAAAACACTAAGAACCTTGGTACAGTGATACTCACAAAGCACTCCAGCAAATACAATATTTTAAGCCTCTTGCCACCTACAGCTAACCACACTAAAGACACAGGTGACCATTATATAGATTCAGGATGTAGGAGACACAACCAATATAAGATTCTATCAGATTCTTCATATATATTTTCTCAATCAAATAATTACATATAATGCAGACTACTGTTGAATTTAATTTTTAATGAAACATGATATCACTAACGACAAATGAACTTTTAACTCTATAAACAGTGATGACAACAATTGGAAAGAATCAATTTCTATGTGTCTATAGTAATATTGTACTTATTTAGTATTATGTATACTCTATTAAGGATAAATAAAAATGAATCTGTTAATTAAGCATTAATTTGAAAAATAAACTTGATATATTTAATGTCGGCATATTATTAAAGATAAATAAATTGTTACTTATATATTCTTTAGGAATAATATGATAAAGTACTTTAAAATGTCTATTTTTCAATCTTCTTTTATCTGTTGAGGCCTGATTTGTGTCCAATTATATGGTCAATTTTGGAGACGGTACCATGAAGTGCTGAGAAGAAGGTATAGCCTTTTGTTTTAGGATAAAAAGTTCTATAGATATCTGTTAAATCCATCTGTTTCATAACTTCTGTTAGCTTCATTGTGTCTTTGTTTAGTTTCTGTTTCCATGATCTGTCCATTGCAGAGAGTGGGGTGTTGAAGTCTTCCACTATTATTGTGTGCGGTGCAATGTGTGCTTTGAGCTTTAGTAAAGTTTCTTGTATGAATGTAGATGCCCTTGCATTTGGAGCATAGGGGTTCAGAATTGAGAGTTTATCTTGGTAGCTCATACCTTTGATGAGTATGAAGTGACCCTCCTTATCTTTTTTGATCACTTTAGGTTGAAAGTCGATTTTATTCTATATTAGAGTGGCTACTCCAGCTTGTTTCTTTGGACCATGTGCTTGGAAAATAGTTTTCCAGTCTTTAATTCTGAGGTAGTGTCTGTCTTTGTCACTGAGGTGGGTTTTCTGTATGCAAGAAAATGTTGGGTTCTGTTTATATACCCAGTCTGATAGTCTATATCTTTTTATTGGGAAATTGAGTCCATTGATATTAATAGATATTAAGGAAAAGTAATTGTTGCTTCCTGGTATTTTTGCTGTTAGAGTTGGAATGCTGTTCATGTGGCTATTTTCTTTTAGTTTTGTTGGAAGATTACTTTCTTGTTTTTTCTAGGATGTAATTTCCCTCCTTGTGTTGGAGTTTTCCATTTATTATCCTTTGTAGGGCTGGATTTGTGGAAATATATTGTATAAATTTGGTTTTGTCATGGAATACTTTGGTTTCTCCATCTATGGAGATTGAGAGTGTTGCTAGGTATAGTAGTGTGGGCTGGCATTTGTGTTTTCTTAGGGTCTGTATTACATCAACCCAGGATCTTCTGGCTTTCATAGTCTCTGGAGAGAAGTCTGGTGTAATTCTGATAGGTCTGTCTTTATATGTTACTTGATCTTTTCCCCTCACTGCTTTTAATATTCATTCTTTGTTTTGTGCATTTGGATTTTGAGTATTATGTGATGGGAGGAATTTCTTGTCTGGTCTAGTCTATTTGGAGTTCTATAGGCTTCTTGTATGTTCATGGGCATCTCTTTCTTCAGGCTAGGCAAGTTTTCTCATATAATTTTGTTGAAGACATTTACTAGCCTTTTAGGTTGGAAGTCTTTACTCGCTTCTATACCTATTATACTTAGGTTTGGTTTTCTCATTGTGTCCTGGATTTCTTGGATTTTTTGGGTTAGGAACTTTTGCATTTTTCATTTTCTGTGACTGTTGTGTCAATGTTTTCTATGGTATCTTCTGCACCTGAGATTCTCTCTTCTATCTCTTATATTCTGTAGGTGATGCTTGCATCTATGGTTCCTGACTTCTATCCTAGGATTTTTATCTCCAGAGTTGTCTCTCTTTGTGATTTCTTAACTGTTTGTACTTCCATTTTTAGGTCCTGGATGGTTTTGTCCAATTCCTTCACCTGTTTGGTTGTGCTTTCCTGTAATTCTTTAAGGGATTTTTGTGTTTCCTCTTTAAGGGCTTGTACCTGTTTACCTGTGTTCTCCTGTATTTCTTTAAGGGATTTATTTATGTCCTTCTTAAATTCCTCTATCACCAGCATTAGATATGATTTTACATCCGAATCTTGCTTTTCTGGAGTTTTGGGGTACTCAGGACTTGCTTTTTGGGGTTACTAGGATGTCATTATGCCTAGCACTCTTAGTTCCTGTTGTATACTATCAGATCACCATGGACTAACCACAGGCACCTCCATGGAGGAGTTAGGGGAAGGACTGAAGGAACTGAAGGGGTTTGCAACCCTATAGGAAGAACAATATCAACCAACCAGATCCCCTAGAGCTCATGAGGACTAAGCCACCAACCAAAGAATATACATGGAGGGACCCATGGCTCCAGCTGCATATGTAGCAGAGGATGGCCTTACCTGGCATCAATGAGAGGGGAGGCTCTTCATCCTGTAAAAATTCTGTGCCCCAGTATAGAAGAATGCTAGGGCAGTGAGACAGGATTGGGGGTGGGTGGGGAACACCTTCATAGAAGCAGGGTGAAGGAGGGATGGGACAGGGGATTTACAGAGGGGAAACCAGGAAGGAGGAAAACATTTGAAGTATAAATAAATAAAATAACCATAAAAAAATTTAAAGGAAAGTTTATATGCTCAAGGACTACATCTATAGTTGTATCTGTATCTCTCTCTCTCTCCCTCTATAGTACTTGAAGTCATCTCAACTTCTAAGTAGTATTTATTTCAAGAAAGAAGATTTCTAACATCCCTTAATCCAACTGCACATTATGCTAATGCATTTTAAGAATTAAAAACTCATTAGGAATTCTCAGGAGCATGAACCCTGATCAAGATTCTTTTTGTGCTAGTCAACAACTGTTAAAGTATAGACTAATGATTCAGGTGATTCAAATGTTAAGTAACTGCCTTGAATTTTGGATTAAAATTAATCTACTCACATATGTCTATGTCACATTGTCCACCAGTGCTTTCCAAGCTTCAGGTCTCAGTGACCCATTATTGAATAAACAATGAAAACAATGTGTCAAGAAGAGCATTTTTAAATACAAATAGAAAATATAAACCTGAGTCATATGAAGGAAGAGTACATTTTTTTTCTTAGAAATCTATCAGTTTCATATGACTGTTTGAATGCACATGTCTGTCCACATGACCACACTTCTGCAATGTACTTCACATTGTGACACACCTTGAAACTGTGTCTTTCACAAGTCATTTAAACATCAAATAAAAAGAGCAATGCTACATTTCCCCTCTCTTCTAAAAGTCTCTTTTTCAGTTCAAGGAGGATTGATAAATTCTAAAAAAAAAAAAAAAAAAAAAATGGTATCCCTCATACTTCTCTTCTTTTATAAATGTGAACTGTGTTTTAAATATTGAACATAAAAGTCATAGATTTTTGGTCTCTGTTTCACTATCCTTGAGACAATACAGGTCTTTGATGACCAATTCAGGGTAATGAGTTTTAAAAGCTCTTTGAAAAATCAAAAAGCACAGCATATATATATGTCACCTACACAGATATATATAACACAATAGAAGCTTCATGAGAAATAAGAATGAAAATATCTGAAAGATAGATATAAAGCTGGATTCAAAGATCAGGAAAGCTGTAGATGGAAACTGAAACAAGGTGAGAGATTCAGTATATCCTAATCCAAACAAAAATAAGTCTAGAAATATGGACTGGGTGGGATGAAGAGGAATCAAAATAACTTGAAGATACCTGTGTCAAGGAATGCTATAGGAAGTAAATACCGTTAAGTAGGTAAGGAACGCTAGCGTGTGTGTGTGTGTGTGTGTGCGCATGTGTGTGTGTGCCTGCAAATATGCATTTGTGTAGATCCACAAAGAGTAATCATATAGATGAGATATCTCATTGCCTTTGACATATGTATAGTTTGAACCTTCATAAATAGTAATTTGAATGTTGAGCATAAAAGATTTAGACCTTTGGCTTCTGTTTCACTCTCCCTGAGACAATAGTGGTCTTAGTTATTTGAGTACATCAATAGGTAATGAGAAAAGGATTCTAATAAATAACTTTTAGTATAATTAAACTATCTTGTAAACACTGAAACTATAAAGCAAAAATATTTTTGAAAGAAAGTATATTACATTAGTTATTCCTGAAGACTAACCTTGCACCTTGAGATCACATCAATATGTTAAGCAGAAGCAGCTATACATCAAAAGATAATGAAAAATTAGCATTCAGAGATACAAATGGAACAGATACAAATTTGTCTCATGAATTAATAAAGCACAATTTCAAAGAAAAATATTTATATCTCAGAAGAATCATGTCAGTTTAAGAAATTACTTCAAGCAACAATATATTATGTAAGTTTAGTAATGTCAGTTCTAGACCACTGGAAAAGGAAGTACCAATAAACTAAAATGCAGAGAAAGAGTAGTGTACAAATTAGGGAACTAAGGAAACATCCTGATTTTAGGAATAAATACATTTGTGCAAATGGTGTCAAAAAAAATGAGCTAGTGCCTTCTATAATTTTAGGCTATGCATAAGACAGTTGTGCAGATAATAAAACAAAGTAGAATGTGAATTATTGATTGGCATATTTGTTTTCAACATGCCTTGTCATTTAATGTTAAAATATAACTTAATGTTAAGAAACTTTGTTAGAATCTTCTAATCCTTGTTTATTTAGCCATTTTTGTCTCATATCTAGATAGCAATAATATTCTTCTTACTTATTAATAATACAAAATGTGTTGAAATTATCTAACTTTTTCTTTTCTCACATTTTATATCCTTTGAGAAATCATGTTTCTTAGGGCAGAGGAGACCAGTAAAAACACTTGCAAGTATGAGGATATGAGTTACTTTTTACACAGTGAAAGCGAAGCATAGTTATACACCTTCCTATTCTCTTGCAAAGCTGAGACAGGAGTATACCCAAGACTTGCTAGTCACCAGCCTAGTCTAATTACTGAGCACTAGACCAATGACAAACCCTGTCTCAAAATCCAAGACACACAATACATGAGTAACAATTTAAGCTGTACTTTGTTCTCTACATGTATGTATGTGCACACACGTATGTACATGCACATACACAAACACATTAAGGTCTATTTGTAAATAAAGAGAAAGTGTTACCATCATCAGTTTGAGTTCTGTTTCAAATCAGTTCTATTCTGATTTCCTGTCGTTTCTCTCCTGGAGAGATTCCAAATATACATCCATACAGTCTATGCTTAATCCACAGAGCCAAAATATGATTTATAAAGTTGAATAATGTTGCCTACAAGTAAAATCAGTCTATAGAGTTCCATTTATCATGTGCTATAGTCAAAATGATGACAACTCTACATGGCCAAGCTGTCTCCTACTGCTTCTTTATTCCAGCACCCTAGCTACAGATACCCTCTCCCTGTGTCACCCAGCTTTTATAACCCCACTCCCTTACTAATTCAAGTCTTCAACCAGGCCTCACCTCTGAACCGTTGTCTCTTCCCTGAAAGCATCTACAAACTCCAAGCACCGACTCTTTTTAAAGTTTTCAGGATTACTTTTATTACCGCATTTAAAGTACATTTTTTCCAAGATTTTTTTTTGTTAACTTATTGATATTTTTGAATTACATAAGATGGGCCCTGGCAACAAGAAATACATATGAATGCTTAATTGATGAATGGATCTGTGGATGCGTTAATTTAGATCCCGTAAGTTTGCTTCCAGCTCTCAGAAGAACGTTTTGAGTTCTTGCTGTACCAGTCATTAGATGTGCTTAGGATATCTCTACGCTTCGAGTTAAACAAAATTTTAAAAGTGAAGATGCCAAAATATGGTGTCATCTTGCAAAGTATCTTAAAATAATTATTGGAGAACAAAGGCTGTTTCTGTGGAAGAAAATATTCACAGGAAATGCAGTAATATATATCCTTTGCTCCTGTCCCAAAAGACTGTCTGACTCATCTTCATTCAAAGGAATTCACATCTTCAAGGCAAATCATTCTCTGTTCTAGAATAAAGTTACAGGACCCACACCATAGGATACCAGGCACACTGGGAAGCTATTATTATATACCATATTTCACAACTTGAATGCTTATTACATTATTTAGCTAGGTGGATGATTTGGAAACTCAAAAAATAATGTTTATGTTGTCTCTTCCTGCTCCATTGCTTGTTCATAATTTCCTGAGGATGGGCTGGCTAATAACAAGTAAATGACTGAGTAGAAATAGGCAAACAGATGAAAATAATGAATTTTAGAACATATCAGTGATATAGAGGAACAACTATTAATCCTTATTTAAGGGGGCCAGAGAGATGGTTCAGTGGTTACAAGACTGCCTACTGTTTCAGAGTACCAATGTTTAGTTCCCAGAACCCACACTGAGTCATTCATAATTTCTTGTGAATCTAGTTCCAAAGAATGAAATACAATCTTTCAGCTTTTATGGGTACCTGCACTCATGAATGAGTATACACATACACAAACATAAAAGTAAATATTACAATCTATACCTTTGACTGAGATTAATATATCAGTATACAAACTAAAAATTTGATTGTACTCTTATGGATAGCAGAGCAACAATCCAATAGTTCTATAAAAATATATAAATATGCATCACTTTAATGTTATTACTCTGTTTTATCCTAAGAGTAGAAGAGAGGGATTTGGGAAAAATTTGAATGCTATGTTATTTAGGACATGAAGCTTATTAAGAAACAATTGGAACAAAAGCAGAACAAACATGAATATTTCTAGTGGTTATTCTACTCATATACTGTAATTTCTTCATTGTTTTTAAGTTAAGATATGGACTGATGACTTTCCTTATGGTATTTTCAAAATTACGTGCACATATAACTTTATACGTGGGATACTTTTTTCTTTCTTTCTTTCCCACATGTTTCTCTGCAATGCTCTTTCTCCTTTTTGGATAGTGCTCTTTCTTGTAAATAGTCCTCCTCTCTTCCCACACTTGAAATACTCTCCCTCTTCTCTTTCACTCCCCCTCCTACTTGTACACTCCTCCACATATTGGGCTAGAATGTAAGTGGGTGGATGTGCATGTATCTTTAAAACTAACATAAATTTCTGAATGTGGCTTATTTCACTTAATGTAGTGGTCTTCAGACCAACTCATTTCCTGCAAGTATTTTGATTTTGTTTTTATTTACAATTAAATATTTTTGTTTATATTACCACATTTTCCATAGCTATTCATTTGTTGATGGCATCTAGGTTGGGTCCGTTCCTTATCTATTGTGTATGATATAGCAATAAATCAAGTTCTCTGGTACCATGACGGTGACTTACAGTCCTTTATATATATTTCTGAATGGTACAGATTAACATCAAAGTAGCATCATCAGTTTATAGTCCCACAAGCAGTGTACAGGTTCTGTTCTCACTGCACATTTAACAATTTGTTTGCTTCATGGTTGGTATTCTTATTAGGGTTAGTAGAACTCCTCTGCAATTTCCAATGTCTTCTTTTCAGGGTTGAATGCTCCTTCAAATATTTACTGACCATTTATATTTTCTGTTGTTGCCAATGTTGAGAATTGTCATTTAATAAAGTCATTTATTGATTGGATCATTTGTTTATTTGATGATTACTTTATATATTCTAGATAGATAGTAATTCTTTATATATCTAAAATATGTATTATATTCTTTATATATTAGAATTTCTTGTCTGATGCATAATTGGCAATGATTCCCTCCTATTATGCTGGCTGTTTCTTTACTCTGGTAATGATTTCCTCTGCCCTACAGAGATTTTTATTAATGTAACCTTATTTGTCCACTTAGCAGAATGTTTATTACTATTGGAGTCTTTCATGAATTTCTGTCTGTGTCTATACCTTAAAGTAATTTTTATTTTATTTTTTATTACATGTTTTCTTTATTTACAATATCTCCTTTCCCAGGTTCCCCTCCAAAAACAAAGAAAAAATATAAAATAAACAAAAACTAAAACAAACCCCTGTTCTCTCCCCACTCCTGCTGTTCATAACCCCATCCCCTCCTGCTTACTGGCCCTGCCATTCCCCTACGCTGGGGCATAGAACCTTCACAGGACCAAGGGCTTCTCTTCCCATTAATGACCAACTTGGCCATCCTCTGCTATACATATGCTGCTGAAGCCATTAGTACCACCATATGTACTCTTCGTTTGGTGGTTTAGTCCCTGGGAGCTCTGAGGGTTCTAGTTAGCTCATATTGTGGTTTAGTCCCCGGGAGCTCTGAGGGTTCTAGTTAGTTCATATTGTTGTTTAGTCCTAAGGGGCTGCAAACCCTTCAGCTCCTTGGGTCCTTTCTCTAGTTCCTTCATTGGGGACCCTGTACTCAGTCTAGTGGATGGCTGTCAGCCTCTAGTTCTGTATTAGTCAGGTACTGTCAGAGCCTCTTAGGAGACATCTATGTTGCTGGTATCCACAATAGTGTCTAGATTTGATGATTGAATATGGGAAGGATTCCTAGGTGGAGCAGTCTCTGAATTTTCCTTCCTTTAGTCTCTGCGCCATAGTTAGTATCTACAACTCTTTCCATGGGTAATTTGTTCTCCCTTTTAAGAAGTAACAAAGTATCCACACTTTGGTCTTCCTTCTTTTTGAATTTCTTATGGTTTGTGGTTTGTACTTTGTGTATTCTGATCTTCTGGGCTAATATCCACCTATCAGAGAATGCATACCATGTGTGTTCTTTTGTGATTGGGTTACCTCACTCAGGATGATATTCTCCAGGTTCATCCATTTCCCCAAGAATTTCATAAATTCATTGTTTTAATAGCTGAGTAGTACTCCATTGTGTAAATGTACCACATTTTCTGTATCCATTCCTCTGTTGAGGGACATCTTGGTTGTTTCCAGTTTCTGGCTATTATAAATAAGGCTGCTATGAACATAGTGGAGCATGTGTCCTTATTACATGTTGGAGCATCTTCTGCATATATGCCTAGGAGTCGTATAGATGGTTCCACATCCTTAGTCATCAGGGAAGTGCAAATCAAAACAACTCTGAGATTCTACCTTACACTAATCAGAATAGCTAGGATAAAAAACTCAGGTGACAGCAGATGCTGGAGAGGTTGTGGAGAAAGATGTACACTCCTTCATTGCTGGTGGGACTGCAAGTTGGTATAATCACTCTAGAAATCAGTTTGACAGTTCCTCTGGAAATTGGACCTTAAAGTATTTTATCAGTCAGTTGTTCCAAATACTCCTAGGAATTCCAATAGTGAAGAAATAAATGCAAGAAGACACCAGAAAATCCAATGACATTCGATGCTCATGAATTAATCAAATCATTATTACAACAGATGGCTATATTATAAAAAAATAGTTTTTGTCAACATGGTTTCATGTGTGGCCTGGACAGCTTGGAATTACAATTCTTCTGTCTCAGTCTCTTAAGTTTAGATTTCTGTTATAAATTACCTTTTTTTAAGTCTTGTAGGTTTTATTAAGATATAAGTATATGTACATGTAAAAACTTAAACAAAATTTAGAAACGTATATACTATTGTACAATTGCTATAAATTGCCATTAAATTTTTCCTAAGATAGTAAAATTTTCTAATTCTTTTGGTCGACACTCTGCCCTAAGTATTCATAGACTTTTTCAGATTAAATCTTTGCTGTTCACTACCAATATTTTACTAAGAATATAGCTCACCTATTTTGCCTTAATTTTCTTCTCTATTAAATGAGGAAATTACTTGTCTTTATAGACAGTATTAGGGTCTAAATGAATCATTGAGAACAGAAGTTTTATAATGGTAGTTGACCTGTATTAAGTACTAAGTCAAGCTAAAAAATACTCAAATATGGTGACAAACATAGATGAGCAAGTATTTGTGGAGTAGGATGTCAAATACGTTGGGCATTCCCAAGGGATGATATAGCTGGGCCATGAAGTATATTTGGTTTAAGTTTATTTTAGGAGGTTCCATATAGTTACCAATTTGCATTCCTAATAACAGTGACTGAATGTTTGCTTTCTATAGAACCTCACAGAATCTCTTGTTAGTTGTCTTGTTGGTCTTAGCCCTTATGATTATGGTGATATTTCTGTCATTATAATTTTCATTTCCACAATTGCCAAGGATGAAGTATTCGAGGTATTTTTCAGCATTTATATTTCTTCTATTGTGGTCTTTCTGCTTACAAACCAGCACGGTTTTTAATTGAATAATACTTGATTTCTCAACTAACTCTTTGTTTTTAATGTTTTTAGTTCTTTGTTTAGTATAGATTTTAGTCTTTTGTCAAATATGTAGTTAGCAAAGATTTCTCTGACTCTATGAGTTCTTTACCTTATTGTAGCTGTTCAACAGCAATTTAATATTATGATGTCTCAGTTGTTATTTGTTGACTTTATTTCCTGGAATAATAGATTCTCATTCTGAAAGGTTGTTAATATACCTACTTGTTGTAGGGTACAGCTTATGTTTTCTTCGCATAGTTTTAGAATTTCAGTTTTACATTGAGGTTTTTAAAAACTACTTGGAGCTATTTTTCGTGCAAGGTAGTATATGTTCATAATAGCTACAAAATAGAAGCGACATAAATCCCTCATCAAATGAAGATGAAAATCTGATGTATGCATATCATTGGATAATATTCAGTAGTAAAGAAAAATGAAAACATGAAAATTGTAGGTAAATAGCTATACCTATAAAATATTATTTTGACTGAGATAATACAGACAAACAAGGACAAACAGCCTATGTTCTCTCTGACCTCTGGTTTCAGCTCCTTCATATTTGAGTATATCACATGGAGTAACTGTTGAAACCAGTAAAGTATGAATGAATCATTAGGGCATAGCTTAAGATGAGAAGAACAGGATACAGATAAAAGAAAGAAGACAATAGAAGAATGGGGAAGGGAGGTCTAGGCAAAAAGGGTTGCAATGGGTTGGTACAAGGAGAATTAGGGGAAGAAAAATAACGCTGATATTGTTTAATGAAATCTTAAAGAATAATGGTATTATATATCTGAAAGTACAAACAACACTTAAATGTATGCATACACATGTGCGCGCGCGCACACACACACACACACACACACACATAGGTGTATAAACTGGTATACCTCTTGAGCTGATGGTGATCTTTAGAAAAGAAACACAGATGAATACAAACCCCATTGCCAATTAAACAAAACCACCTTTCAAATGGTTGGACAAGGTAGTCAAATGACTACTAAAACAATATAGACTATTGTTATTGCAATTGGATGACTCTCAGAGATTGAAGATAAGTCCATGTTCCAGAAGACTTTGATGACACAAGTCTTGGATTATTTGAGCTGGATCTAAATTGAAAGCCTTCTTCCAGTCATCTAGTTTCAATAGTATAAGAAGATACTGTTCAAACTGCCAAGGGAGAAAAGCAATTAATAGCCATGTCCAAATATGGTAGCTTCAATCCACAAAGGACCAGTAGGGTAAGAGATTTATAAAGTTGAAATAATGGCACTCATATATTGGTAACAATCAACAGTTGTTTAAGTGGAATTTAATCTCCATCATCAGAAGGAATATCATAATTGGTGCTAGAAACCCACGTGGCTACTCAAGACTATTAAAGTCATGAATCTTAGAAGAAAATTTACCACTGCCACTTTGATAGATCAACACAACTCCTTAGTGACATTCAAAATCTTATTCTACTCCCGGAAAAGTATATCTATAAATTCTCATCAAAGAAACTTGTTTGTTCAACAAATGGAGACTATCACAGAAAATCTTTGTACTCAATACAAAGATCAATAAGTCATGAGAAGCCCACTCCCAATGAATACTTCTGTAGCACATCTGCTGCACCTACAGCTCAGAGAACTTTAGAGAAAAAAAGGACAGAAAGACTCTTAGATCCAGAATACAAGTAGTCTATTGTGAGACTGCCTGTTCTAGAAATGTCTGCATAAACAAGACCTGAATAATGACAATATCAATCAATAGACATGCTAACTTGAAAGGGACCATCTCAAAACCTCAAGACAAAAAACTATGTATGGGTAAATAGTGACTTGAGGTAGGGAAAGTTAGCCTTGCTCAGAGATGAGTTCCTGCAAAGTGGTCTACACTAAATTCATATACACACAAACAACAAAAATTGGCTCAGCAAATTGCATTTGTATATTTGTACATACACATATCTATACTTACATATATACATGCATATATTATTATATACAGACACACAGACATAGCACACATATATCTTATTATATATATGAACATAGTATATACAAACATATATTTGAATATATATGTATATATATTCATCAAGAAAAATAGACAGTAATCTGAGAGCAGTAGAGACATGGAAAGGCTTGTAGGGAGAAGATATAGGAAGAGCTGGAAATACAAAAGAAATGGGAGAAATGATAAAATTATTTTTTCATTAAAATGTATAATCTATAAGTAATAAAATAAATAAATAAAAATAAAATAATAGGAAATAAAAATAAATCCAAGTCAGGTGCTAGTAACAAAATCTTGTGTTTCTATCAAAAGGCAGCATTTTTTTCTTTGGTTAGTCTATGCAGATTCCCAGGCCACTCCTTGAAACCAGAGCACTGGACAAGCCTAAATCATAGATAAAATGAATGCAGTTAATAGTTTGGAGAGATAAACTTTTGGGCCACTTTTGTATTTTCTCATATAAAACTGAGGGTATTAAATTTTTCAATATGTCTTACACGGTTATTTTTGTCAATAAAACTGGACAAATAATATGATGTGAAATATGATATGACTGGTCAAAATTATGATGTGAAACTTGGAGTCACTTATACAAAAATAATTTAAAAACTTTTAATTTCACTTTGTCAAAGATATAATTTTAATCCACAGGACTTCTTAAGCATCAGACATTCTTTAATATTATCCTCTGCAACAGAATTTTTCCAATTGCATCCTTTGCTGGATCACTGACTCAAAGGCCTGACAGTGGAAGAGAATTCTGACATTCCTGTAAAAGTCCATTTCAGTAGCAAAATCAAAATTGTCATAGCCCCAGGGAAACGTTTTTTTTTTTTTTCAAATAGTAGGTCATGATGTAATAGTGCTCATAAAATTACTTTGATTGAGAGCTATCATCAAAAGCAGAATAGAAGCAAGTGCCTCTTAAATAGTGTATATGATGTGGCTATTAGCAATTTTCTAAAAAGCCTTGCATTTCACACACACATACACACTGTGTTAATGTACAAACATATGTATGAGCTACATGCAGAGAGAAAAATTAACCTATTTGCAGAGAAGTAGAAGAACAATCTAATGTGGGGCTCAGGGTAGAATACTAACTAATTAGTTTTCTGGAAGGCAGTGTAGTCTGACAAGCAGTACAGATTGGATCATGAGACATAAAAAGAACACTAAAATTCAAAGTAATAGAGAAGAAAAGCATGCCCTGAAACTTAGTTTGAGATATGAATGCCTCAGTGGTTTGTTAAATTTTATGTATTTCTAAAAATCATACATGCAACTTTCTTTCACAAAATAGCAGGCATGTATCTATGCCTGTGTAAGTTAGTATACTTTCTAGCACAAGATAAATTAAAATTTCTCTAAACCAATGTTTTGCGAACTGACATGCAAAGACTGAGAACCCTAACTCACCAATTTTAAACTTGTTTTAGTCCATGGAGCTAACAACTGTACAGTGAAAACCCAAGTCAGGTGCTAGTAACAAAATCTTGTGTTTCTATCAAAAGGCAGCATCTTTTTTCTTTGGTGAGTCTATGCAGATTCCCAGGCCACTCCTTGAAACCAGAGCACTGGACAAGCCTAAATCAACATATATAAACCAAATAATATGCATGTGTGGACATTTCAAAATACAAATAAGGGTGTCAAGCAAAGATATCCTTTCAAAACCGGCAAAACATCTAAGCAGACAATTTTATTAGAGTTGGGTAAGTCACAAATACAAAATGTTACTTTGTATTCATGATAGACAGGCTTTAAACCTATCATAGGAGTTTAAAGAAATCTTTTCTCTCATGACCCTTGAAGAATAATAATTAGTATGAAATGAAAGTACTATCAGCAATTGCAGAACTAGTAATAAGAATATTAATAATTACATAGAATTTATTAGGAATAAGCTGTTCTAAGTGCTTTGAAGAGATAAAATAATTTCAGTCTTTAATTGCATAGATATAAAATATCTATAAAAAGGTTTTTGGTCCTTTATTTTCCTGAATCCATGACTTAAGATGATAAAATGTTGAAACTCAGCTTTTATTAAAACTATGCTAGAAGAACATACATACTCTCCTAGTTTAAAAGCAAACTCTATAGTTTTTCTGACGAGATGACTCTGAACAAACGCATGTACATAAAGGTTAAATGTTTCCAAATTTTACCAGTATTTGTAATGATTATTCAAGCCAGGAGAGCTCTCTCCTAAGGAAGAACATGACTCCTCTCATTTTGCATTCACAGACACTCCTCACTGTGAAGCAAGAAGCTTCTTTTGGAGGCAGTGACAAATCCTTGGGCCTGTGTTGTACTCATCTTGCATGCAGTGCTCCCATTGAGGCCACTTAATCCGATTGACGTCAGCCAGCGCTCCGTGCACAGAATGTACCACTAAGAATCTAGGAGAATCGATCATCCCTCAATTCACATTGCCATGACACCCACAGCCTCCAATTTCTTTCAGCTTGTGGTTTCTTGGCTTTCTCTATCCTCTCCAAGTAAAGGAAGAATGTAGGGTTTTTGTTGTTGTTGTTGTTATTTTTTTTTTTTTTTGTCTTTTTAGTTCACAAACAACTCTTAGAGTCCCAGTTTTATGACTCAAAAATTCAGACTATCAGCCTTGGTGATTAGGTTTTCCTAAGTAAAGTTGCTGTATACAGCCAGGTAGAAAAACAGTAATATATCATGACAAATCTCAGATAATATGTTGACTGGGAGGTCAGTAATACGCTTAAACTTTGTTACTAGTAGACATGACTATGGGATTTGATGTGCCTTGCTGGGAAAATGAAAAGTATAACATCTTCCCTAGTCTGGGAATGTAATATTTATTGTAGCATAATATTAGTTCCCAGTCATGTAGGAGAGCTCTCTATTTGTCCTTCAGAGAATAGCTGGAAATGTCTGAGAATATTGTTAGCTGTCACATCTGGCATGTATGTTCTAATACTCCTTAGTAGAGGCTAAACCTCCTCTAACACCTAAGAAAGTAGCCCCAATACAGAATTATACAACACAAACCTCAATAATAAAAATGTCAAGAAGGCCCTGAAACATCTTCTAAATTCACAACTATTTGGAAGGTGAGGCCACTGGATACAATTCACTGACTTGCTTATGTGTGTGAATTTAAGGAGTACTATAATTTGAGCGTCAACCAGCCTTCTACAAAACCAAACAGAATCCTTCATCTGGACTGGGCTCAACTGGACAAGCATGTATACCAATTAAAACTATAAAAATGGAAACTGAGTCTGGATCTCGTATATGCATGATTTTTCTCAACAATTTCATTTCATGAGAATATAGAATCATCTTTGAAGGTTGAGTTATGGAGAATTATTTTTCTGGCAATGACTCCTTGGAGTTTCAGATTGCACATGTGTAAGATAATTTCACATATTTAAAGAACTATTTATCAAATGCCTACACTGGCTATAGTAATATTGGGATTCTATAAGTATGAATGAGTGTATGCAAGTGTGATTTATTCTCTATGTTTTATCCATAAAACCCAGACATGAATAAATCATGATTTTCCTCCTTAACTTGCTCAGTCTAGTGAAGAAAGATAGGCAGTTCAATGTACTGAAGCAAAGCTTTATACCCCCAGGACAAGGATACCAGTCAGTACTGACTTTAATCTTGGAAGACAAATTCATTTGCCAGTGATTTATTTGACAAACAAATGTTGATTAAATTCGTGTTATAAACTCAGTGCACTGAGCCAGACACATTGCATGTAATTACAAGAGTGTGATGAGCTCTGAAGTCAGAGTGGGAGTAGCTGCGGCAAAAGACAGAGAAGTGGTATTCCACTCTTGTTGGAGATGGTAGAAAAACGCTTTGGATTAAGGAGCACAAAAGTAAGGCTGGAGTTCAAACAGTGATGCTATTAAAGGGAGATAAAAACCTGTCCAGAAAACTTTCTTATAGAATAGTTTGAATTGCACTCTAAGAGTCAAATAAGGCCAATAAGCTTTTAAAAATATAAGGAACCAATCTTCCCATTTGTATCTTTTCTTTTATCATCGAGATTATGATACAATGTCATTTCCCCATTTCCTTTCTTTTCTTCAAACACTCCCACATACATGTCCTTTCTCCCTTTCAAATTCATGAATTTTTTTGCCATTATTTTTTGTTACAGGCATATATTTATATGTATGTACCTACATATTTCTAAATACAACCCACTCACTCAATTTGTATAATGTTACTCATACCTCATACATATGTTTCCAGGGTTAAAGCATTTGGTATTGGATAAAAATGTAGTATGGTCTTTCTTGGAGAAGACTATTTCTTTCTCTCAGTATCCTTTGGTTGCCTATAGCTCATTATATAGGTTTGAAGGCTTCTTAGCTAGTTTGGCACCTCTCTTGTTATATCCTCTTGTCCCTCTCATAATTGGGTAGTAATGGTGAGAGTTCTTGGCTATCATGTCTGACAATACTAGGAGATACAGTCTTACAGCAAACTCCCTGGTCCCCTAGCTTTTACAAGTTTTCTGTTCCTTCTTCCACAATGTTCTCTGAGTCTTAAGAAATGGATTTTAGATATATCCATTGGGTCTGTGTTCCTCAGTTCTTCTGTTTTATTAGTTGTGGTTTTCTGCACTTTTAAAAGGAGGATTACATTTAGGGACCATTTAGAGAAGTTGGGCAGGGGAAGGAGCACAAGCGTAGAAACACATGCCCAGGTCTTTATACAAATCAAGGTAAGACTTGATAAAGTCTCCATCTAAGTCAGAAGCAAAAAATGCCTAAGGATTTTTTAAAGCAACATCAAAATAGAACTAGGCTTGCAGCCTTCATATGGCTCTCTCCTCAGAGAGTTGCAAGATGTTTCCTTTTGGGGAATGAGAGTTAAGCAAAAGCAATTTATATTGGATACAGTTACACTTAAGATATCCACACTATGTAAACATACTTTGGGATAACTAGATGTTAGGAATGCTAAGGAGATTTTAACTTAATAATCAAAATTTCAATAATGTTACTATTATTCTTTATATTTGAAATATGAAGGATAATAGATGTTAAATCCTAACTATAATATGGTACATACCAAGGTCAAAATGTCACTAGAAAGCTGGGTAGTTTGGGAGGTCTGTCTTATCTGACAATAAAACAATACTAAGGGCAGATTGGAAATACTATTAACTGTAATTAAAATACTTGTTTGAGCTGAAAAATACAACAAATAGCTGTTGAGAGCATGATTTTGCATGCACTAGCTCACTTAGTGTTTGATTTAATATTAATAAAGCAACTGTGGAGAAAATTTATGACAGCCATAAGACCTAATATGTAAATCAAATTCCTCCTAATCATTTGTCATTGGTCTGTTTATCACATCCCAATCAAGGAACCTGTACTTTAGCTGAGAGTTTCTGAAACAACAGGAATTTATTGAATATTAATACAGCTATAGGACTTTATTATTATTTCTGTTGTATCATACAAAGATAGAAATTGAAGCATGGAGTTAGGTTGTTAGGCTAGTATTTAAACTTTTATTTAGAATCTTTTCAACACTAATTTCTTTACTCTTCCTCAGTTGTCGAACTCCATAAGATACTAAAGTAACATACATGAGCATTACAAACATGTACGGTTTGTAAATGAAATATTGGTATTGTCATGAATAAACAGATCCTGAATTTCTCCCCTCCTCTTACTTACTTTAAATCTGAGCAACTTTAAAGCCCTCTTAATTTTAAAACAGAGTATTTTTTCCAGTATGTCATGGTTGACAGTGAATAAGCTTATGAAAGTTCTGTCATGTTAGTTGAAGAAAGGCCAAATGTAACCTGTGTGTCAAAGAGACATTATCATCCTGTGATCTTTGTAGAATTACTAGAAATAGTTGACAAAAAGGAAGGAATTTATTGTAGACCATTAGAGTATAAAAAATTGTGCTAAGTACAAAAGAATATGATTCAGTATTTTTTAAAGGTGAGAACCCTGTCCTTTGTGACCATATGAATAAGCCCCATTGCATTATTTTGAGTTTAAAGCAGTCACACACTGAAAAATGATACATGATTCCATTGAGAAGTAAACATTACTAAAATCATTGAGTCATAGAAACATGGTAGAACAGTGGTTACCAAGAACTGATTTATGGAATGGGGAGTGGAGATTTGAGAGATGTTGGTAAAAATACAAAATAAAAAGGTTTTTTGATGTTGCTATTTAGAGTTACTTTAAACAGTCTTTAACCCATCATGATCAATATAGTCAGTAACAGTGTACCATACCCTTTAATAAGAATGCATCCTAGAAGGATGTGTATAAGATAATGCTGTCAAATAGCTTTGTTGTAAGAATATGCCCTCAAAGGATGTCTATAATGCAATGGATAGGTTCATTAGTTGGATTTTATATGCAAAAGGCACTCCACAAATATCAACACATGATTTGTATGCCATAATTCTTTCTGTGTTTTTAAATTAAAAATAAATATACAGGGGCTATGGCTCAATGATTAAGTCTTTCTTTTTTTCTTGTGAAAGATCCAAGTTCAATTCCCGGCATACATGTCAGTTTGCCTCAATTCTAAGACACTGGATTACAAGCCCTCTTCCAAACCTGACAACTGAAATTTGCTCCTTGTTTGAAGAGCAAGGCAGTAAAAGAAAGCAAGCTTTCCTGATTGTGCATTCTTCGGGTGGAAAGGGCCTCATAAATCTCCTTATTGTTCCGTGGGCCTTAGAGGGTGCTACTGGGAATGGCAGTGTGACTCATCCTACTGAACTGCTGTAATATTAAAGAAAATAAATAACGGAACCGAGAAGGCATTAACAGAGGAAATGAGGCACGATTCGTGAGGCAGAGGTGATCTTTCTGCGCTGCACATAAGTGGATATCACCCAATTACTTGGGAATTAAACTTGGTGAGGGATTGGGGAGAGAGTGCCACCAAATCACACTATTCTGAATGAACCACAGAGTGTACAGTCAGATAGTACTGAATTCCCCAGGCACTCCTTTCCCTCCTAGTGCTCCTTCTGAATAATAAGGAAGTACATGTGATCATCTTGTCATGGTTTGCTCTCAGACTTAAGTAATAACAGTAATAACAGTGTCTTATCTTTGCTCAGTGCTTCCTGGTTTTCACATATAAGTCATTCTACTCACAAAGCAATCATGTGGATACCCAGCTGAGAGGAAGACAGTGTTCCACAGGTTGTAGATAACACAGCACAGCCAGAAGAATACAGATTCTTAAATCTTAAAATTGAAGGAAGAATATAATAGCTCAGGTCAGCTCCCTTTAAGCTGTCAGTCTTTTCTGTTCTTTGTGAGGGAGAAATAGCATTTTAGAAAGGTAACTAGTCAAATCAGAATTATAATAGATGAGAATACTACCATTGCATCCTCAGCAACAAGCTCTTAAGAAAGATCCTGAGGGGGCTACATACAATACAGTATAATTTAGAGAGTATGAAAGTGTAAATGTAGCTGGCAAAATGTTTTGCTGCGTAAAGCTGTGGGCAGACAATTTAATGACCTGAGTTGGAACCATAGACCTAGATGGAAGGAGAGGGCATCTGCTGCAAGTTATTCTCTGACCTTCGCCAGTATGTATTCCCACACACTAAATAAAATCAGTAAAAGTAATGAAAATGTAAGTAACATTTGTACTAGACATTGGTCAAGATAAAGGTGTTATTCATCCCTATGCTGGAAGGACTGTGTCCCTGGTTACTGCAGACCTCCTGGGAGACAGGCAGCCAGTGTCCCTGGTTACTGCAGACCTCCTGGGAGACAGGCAGGCTGTAGGGTGTGGGAGGGTATATTGGGCTTGCAGATCTGGCCCTAGTGGAGAAACAGAGTGAAAAAAAGATGGAGCTCTGCAGGGATCAGGGTAGATCCCACATCTGCTGGGCTCTGTGTTGTCCCAACTGGCTTGAGTATTTGGGTCGAGTCTCACCTGTGTCTCTGGTTACTTCAGACTCGGGAGGCAGTCAGGCTGTGGGTTGTAGGAGAACATCAGTCTACCAATCTCCATACTATATTTTTAAATTGGGTTATTTGGTTTATTAATATTTAATTTCTTAAGTTCTTTATATATTTTAGATATCCACCCTCTGTTAGATTTAGGGTTCGTGAAGATATTTTTCTATTCTGCAGACTGTCAATCAGCTCAGTTGACAGTGTCCTTTTTATTATAGAAGTGTTTCAGTTTCCATTTATTAACTGTTGATATTAGTACCTGAGTTATGGGTGTTCTGTTCAGGAGGTGGTCTTCTGTGCCAATGATTTCAAGGCTATTCCTCACTTCCTGTTCTACCAGATTTAGTACATCAGTTTTATGTTGAGTTCTTTGTTCCACTTGGACTTGAGTTTTGTGCAGTGTGACCAATATGGATCTATTCGCATTCTTCTACATGCAGACATCCAGTTAGACTAGCACCATATGTTGAAGAACTTTTCTTCTTTCTGATTTTCTCCATTGTATAGTTTTGGCTTCTTTGTCAAAAATCAAGTGACCATAGGTTTACTTCTGGATCTTCAATTTGATTCAGTTGATTGGTCTGCTTTTATGTCAATGTCATGTAGTTTTTATTACTATTGTTCTGTAGTACAGCTTGAAATTAGGGTTGGCCATTCCTCCAGAAGATTTTTATTGTCCAGGATAGTTTTAGCTATCCTGGGTTATTTGTTTTTCCATATGAAGTTGAATATTATTCTTTCAAAGTCTGTAATATATTGTGTTGGAATTTTGATGGAAATCGTGTTGAATATGTAACTGCTTTTGATAAGATGTCCAATTTATTAAGTTAAATGTTCTGATCCAAGAACATGGGAGATCTTTTTATCTTCTGATAATTGTCTTCGATTTCATTCTTTGAAGTCTTGAAGTTCTTGTCATACAGGCCTTTCACTTGCTTGATTAGAGTTATACCAAATACCTTATGTTATTTGTGGCTATTATGAAGGATTACTAGGATTTCCTCATATCTCACTCAGCCCATTCATCATTTGTATAAAAGAGAGATACTGATTTTTTTTAGTTAACTTTTTGAGCCACCTTGCTGAAGGCAATCATCAGCTGTATGAGTTATCTTGTAGAATTTTTATTGTTGTTGCTACTTACTGATACTATCACATCATCTCGAAATAGCGATTCTTTGGCCTCTACCAATTCATATCCTCTTGATCCCCATTAGTTTTCTTACTGTTCTTGCTAAAACTTCAGGTAGTGTATTGAAGAGATATGGAGATATTGGACAGGCTTTTCTTGTCCCTGATTTTAGTGGAATTGCTTTAAGTTTCTCTTCATTTAATTAGATGTTATCTATAGGAGTTCTGGAAATTGTCTTTATTATATTTAGACATGCACCTTGTATCCCTGATTAGTCCAACATGTTTATCAGGAAAGAGCATTGGTTGTTTTCAAAGTTTTTTCAGCATCTAAGGAGATGATCATATGTTTTTTTCTTTCAGTTTGTTTATATGGTGGATCAAATTGATGAAATTTCACATGTTGAATCATTCCTATATCCCTGGGATAAAGCCTATCTAATCATGGTGCTTATGATTTTATTGTGTTCTTGCATTTGGTTTGAAAGTATGTTATTGAGTATTTTTGCAAGTATATTATTGAGAATGTCTACATCAATGCCTATAATTAAAATTTCTCAACTATTACACAATATTATTTTTATGTACAAAGTAAACTTAAATTAAGACCAAATGAGCTTGCTAAAAGAATTTTTAAAAATTGGGTTGTTTAGCAGTGGCTAGTTCTCAAGTTTTAGAAATAGAGTGAATAATGCTCATATTTCTTGTGTTGGTATTTATGGTTGTTCACTCATAAAGATAGTTTCAATGAACACCTGAGATTCTTTGTATTCTTTCTATCTCAACCAGAATATTCTGATACATCCCATAACCACATCTTATTTTCAATTGATAAAAATAAATATATATTTTTAATTTTAGATCTATCAGTAAAAACTTCAATATTCACTGTTTTGTGTTATTTTCAATTTCTGAATTCTTTATTCAGTAACTGTGTGGAGGTGAAAGAATCACTTACAGAGAAGTATGTTCTTTCAATTACGTGGGTCCTAGTGATAAAGCTAAGGACTCCAGGCTTGGTAAAAAGAATATTACACACAGAGCCATCTTGTCAGCCCTACTAGTCTTGTTATATTTCATTAATCACTAATCTTTCTTTTTTAATTCTGAGTTGCTTATGCATGTAACCAATTATGTATCCCATTCTCTCAACTGTTGCGTCTTTTTGTCTCAACTGTTGAGTCTTTTCGTCTTAACACTTTGTCTTTTAATTTTTCTTTTTGCAGTGAAAGAACATTTTTAGTAATGTTTCCCATTTTTCAGTTACAACAGTCATCTATTCATCTGACATAGATAATTATTTCCCCTTTTCTTCTGATAACCGCACATACAACATTTTAACATAATATTTCTCTATGTATTTATGGTTTCACATGGACACTAACAATCATGCAATTTTACATTCATGACCAAAGGAAAATAGATAGCCTACATTGAACCAATGATGCCATTCTGTCTCCAGGAGAAAATAGTTATGCCTGATAAAGAGAGATACACAGTCTCACCCAAATCAGTTCATTCTCCCTGTTGGAATTACTATAATTATGATTTCCTGTTTGTAGTAACAAGATAGCAGAAAATCAGTAGTATGCGATAAAGTTAGGGATGAGAAAGAATAGTGAGACAAGAAGTATTCTAGAGTATTTGGTTATGGTGGGGAGATTTATTCTTTTTCCAAATCAAGATGGAAATAGGGCAAAGTGCAACCAGAAAATTCCATTTTCTTAACTAAGCTACTTTAGTTCAATTTCTGTTTCTTAAAATTAAAGACTTATGAGTATTTTACTAAACTATAGATCATCCAAATAATAGGTGTCAGAATCCTCTACGTACTTCTAGCTCCTATATCAAGAATATGTAGTGACCACTATTTGGAAGCTTTAAATCTCTTCATTATTGAAAAATAAAATTCACTTGGGGTCACGTTAAGCTTTTAACAATGAGAAAATTTTTTATTGATTGCTCATCTATAGAGTAATCTATGCATAAAGAAGAACCAGGATCATATCTTTGGAGCATGTCCTCTCTACTTATTCTGTACACACTTCATCTTTTGGTCTTAGAAACTAACCTTTGCAAAAGAAAGTGTTTCCACTTCTGCTGATCTGGAAGCAAGTATTCTAATATATGTTTGTTTTTCCAAGACTGTATTATTCTCTAGGGCTATACATTTTAGTTTCATACTAACAGTAAAAATATTCAGGAAAACATAATACTAAAAGAAAAAATCACCTAGGTAGCAGTACATCAGTTGGCATTTATTACTATGCTGATATCCAGCAAATCTATTAATATCAAGCACAAATAGGTCATTATTAATGTTTTCCCCCACTTCATATTGCTGTGACAAAAATTATGATCCATAAGAACTTGTAGAAAAAATGGTTTATGTCGCCTTAGAGCTTGTAGTTCATCATCTAGGGAAGTGAGTGCAGGAGCATAAGGTAAGAACCTGGAGATTAGTACTAAAGCAGAGGCTAAAGAAGAGTGCTTCTTGTTAGCTTTCTCCTCATGGCTTGCTCAGCCTGCTTCCCTATATAACCTAGTTCCATCACTTCAAGTATTGCAACATGCCTAGTGAGGTGAGCTTACCCACATCAAACATTAATCAAGACTAAGCTCTACGTATATGTCTATAGCAAATCTGATGGAGAATTTTTCTTTTTTTTTTATTAGATATTTTCTTTATTTACAATTTAAATGATATCTCCTTTCCTGGTTTCCCCTTCAGAAAAAAAAACAAAAACCTGTTCCCTCCCCCCTTCCCCTGCTCACCAACCTACCCACTCCTGCTTCCTGGCCCTGGCATTCCTCTACACTGGGGCATAGAACCTAAACAGGACCAAGGGCCTCTCCTCCCTTTGAAGACCAACTAGGCCATCCTCTAAATTTTCTTAATTATCAAACCAATAAATGAAACAATAAAAACACTTCCCTGAAAAATGCAACTTGATCCCTTTGAATACTTCTTAATAAAAAACAAAGGGCAGGTATTGAAGTTACCAGAATGGAAGGTTACTTTCTTGACATGATACATATTTTTCAGTGAAGTTTCAGTATCACAAGTAATGATAACATACTATATTAATTCACATTAACATAAAGAGTAATACAAAGACAATGCTATTTTAAAACAGGTACTGAAAGTGCTATCCAAATTATAAACCATGAGACAGAAATAAAAAACTTGACTACTGAGTATGAGATAAAAAGTACTATAGTTTACAAGTGCTGAAAAAATATATAAAGAAATATAAAACAATGGAGAAGATATTCTCTTACATGTAACTTATCTTCAGATAAATGGCTATAGTCTAATCTAATATATACATCAGATGTTTTATCATGCTTTAAGCATAGTACATGAAATACACTAAAAGCAGTTTAGTGGGTGGTTCTTGTGCTATAATTATACCAATCTGAAAACACATTTATCAAAACTTTTCTTTAGTTTACACAGATATAAATACCACCAGTGCCTATGTGTATCATAGTGTGGAGCTTTGTAAAAAAAAAATATAAGATATTTTATTATATAGACTGTACTAGGTTAAGTTATGGTGATAAATCTCTCTCTGAGTAAAAATTGGAATTTTTCTTACACTTGCCATACATTAGCAATCAAGTGGAAAGGGACTTTATACATATATGTATTCATTCAGAGGCAATATATTAGTACACTCTCTGGTGTCCATAACAATGAAAATGGAAATGGGGAATATTCTTAATATGAAGAAAATATGCAGCACTTGTCTTGAGTATCGATTATTTTGCTTAATAGAATCATCTGTAGTTTTATCCATTTTTGTGTTTTTTAAAAGCATTTTATTTATTCTATGTGAATTTCATATCATGCTCCCCAAACCCACTCATCTCTCTATCTCTTTATATCTGACCTGTACCCTTGTAACCTCCCCCATGAAAGAAAATAAAATAAGACAGAATAAAAAGATAAAAAAAATCAATCAAATCAAGAACCAAAAAAAAGAAAAAATTGTTGAGAAAACTGTAGCGTGTCAATGATAACTTGGTCAGGGAATAAAGAAAGAAAGAAATTAAAGATTTCCTGGAATTTTATGACAATGTTGACACATCATATCCAAATTTATGGAACACAATGAAAGCAATGCTAAGAGGAAAGTTCATGGCACTAAATGCCCTGGTAAAAACACTGGAGAGGTCTTATACAAACAACTTAACAGCACACCCTAGAGCTCTAGAACAAAAAGAAGCAAACTCACCCAAGAGGAGTTGATGGCAGGAAATAGTCAAACTCAGGGCCAAAATCAACCAATTAGAAACAAAGACAACAATACAAATAATCAACAATACCAAAAGCTGGTTCTTTGAGAGAATCAACAAGATAGGTAATCCCCTAGCCAAATTAACTAAAAGAAATCCAAAATATCATCAGATTCTACTATAAAAGTCTATATTCAACAAAACTGCAAAATCTAGATGAAATGGATGGTTTTCTAGACAGATGCCACATACCAAAGTTAAATTAAGAGCAGGTAAAGTATCTAAACAAGCCCAAATTACACAAGGAAATAGAAGAAGTCATTAAAACTCCCCTCCCCCCAAAAAGCCCAGGGCCAGATGGATTTAGTGCAGAATTCTACCAGACCTTTAAAGAAGACTTGATACCAATTTTCCCTAAACTATTCCATAAAATAGAAACAGAAGGAACACTACCTAACTTGTTCTATGAAGCCACAATTACTCTGATACAAGTTTGGTTTAATATACGAAAATCTGTTAATATAATCCACTATATAAGCAAACTCAAAGAAAAAAATCACATGATCATCTCCTTAGATACAGAAAAAGCATTTGACAAAATACGATACCCCTTCATGTTAAAAGTATTGGAGAGATCAGCAATTCAAGGTACATACCTAACCATAATAAAAGTAATTGACTGCAAACCAACAACTAATATCAAATTAAATGGAGACATACTTGAAGCAATTCCACTGAAATCAGAGACAAGGATGCCCACTCTCTCCATATCTATTCAGTATAGTACTCGAAGTGTTAACTAGAACAATAAGACAAAAACAAAAAGAGTTCAAGGGGATACAAATTGGTAAAGAAGAAATAACAGTAACACTATTTGTAGATGATATGATAGTATACATAAGTTACCCCAAAAATTCTATCAGAAAAATTCTCCAGCTGATAAGCAACTTCAGCAAAGTGGCCAGATATAAAATTAATTGAAATAAATCAATAGCCTTCCTTTATACAAATAGTAAACAGGGTGAGAAAGATATTAGGGAAACAACTCCCTTCACAATAGCCACAAATAATATAAAATATCTCAGTGTAACTCTAACCAAACAAGTGAAAGACCTGTATGACAATAACTTCAAGTCTCTCAAGAAATAAATCAGAGAAGATCTCAGAAAATAGGGAGATCTCCCATGCTTATGGATTGGCAGAAGTAACATAGTAAAAATGGCCATCCCACCAAAGGAAATCTACAGATTCAATGCAATCCCCACCAATATACCAACACAATTCTTCAAAGGCATGGAAAGAACAATTTTCAAATTCATCTAATCTGGAAAGGCAAAAAACACAGAATAGTGAAAACAATACTTAAGGATAAAAGAATGGCTGGAGGAATCACAATCCCTGACCTCAAGCTTTACTACAGAACAATAGTGATAAAAACTTCATGGTATTGATACAGAAACAGAAAAGTTGATCAATGGAATAGATTTGAAGACCCAGAAATAAAACCATACAATTACAGTCACTTGATCTTTGACAAAGAAGCCAAAAAATATACAATGGAAAAAAGAAAGCATCTTCAATAAATGGTGCTCGTCTAACTGGCTGTCTGTATGTAGAAGAATGAAAATAAAACCATATTTGTCACCTTATACAAAGCTCAAGTCCAAGTGATCAAAGACCTCAACATAAAACCAGATACACTGAATCTAATAGAAGAGAAAGTGGGAAAGAACCTTGAACTCATTGGCACATGGGGAAATTTCCTAAACAGAACTCCAATAGCTCATGTTCTAAAATCAAGAATTGATAAATGGGATCTTGTGAAACTGAAAAGCTTCTGTAAGGCAATGGATATAGTCAATAAGACAAATTGGCAACCTACAGATTGGGAAAAATTCTTCACTAACCCCACATCCAATAGAGGACTAATATCTAAAATATATAAAGAAAACAAGAAGATAATCACCAAAAAAACCAAACAGCCCAATCAAAAAATGGGTTATAGAACTAAACCAAGAATTCACAACTGAAGAATCTTGAATGGCTGAGAAGTACCTAAAGAAATGTTCAAAGTCCTTAGTGATCAGAGAAATGCAAATCAAAACAACCCTGAGATTCCACATTACACCAATCAGAATGGCTAAGATCAAAACCTCATGTGACAACACATGTTGGAGATGATGTGGAGAAAGAGGAACACTCCTCCATTGCTGGTGGGATTGCAAACTAGTACAACCACCCTGGAAATCAATCTGGAGGTTCCTCAGAAAATTAGAAATATATCTACCCAAAGACATGGGTATAACATTCTTGGGAATATACCCAAAAGATTCCCCACCATGCCACAGGGGCACAGGTTCCACTATGTTCATAGTGGCCTTATTTGTGATAGCCAGAATCTGGAAACAATCTAGGTGTCCCATGCAGAATAATGGATACAGAAACTGTGGTTCATTTACACAGGAATATTATTCACCAATTAAGAATGAGGACATCCTGAGTTTTGCAGGCAAATAGACGGAATTAGAAAATATCATCCTGAGTGAGGTAACTCAGACCCCAAAGGACATGCATGGTATCTACTCACTAATAAGTGGATATTAGAAAAAGAATTACAGAATACCCAAGATACAGTCCACAAACTCTAAAAAGTCAACAAGTTGAAGTGCCTAAGTGAGGACACCTCTGTCAAACTTGAGAGAGAGAAGAAAGCAACAACAAGTAGGGAGGGAGGGATCTGAGAGAGAATTTGGTCAGAGATAGGGAGTGGTGGGGAGAGGGGAACCTGACCTGGTATTAGGTGAGGGAAAAGGACTGAAGTCCTGAGGGTCAGCAGAAAGAATGGAAACAGGTAATCACAGGAAATAGGAGGTTGGGGGGACCCTCCAGAATGCACCAGAGACTGGGAGATAGGAGAATCTCAGGAATCAAAGAAAAGGACCTTAGATGAAATGCCCACCAGTACTGAGAGGGAACTTAGAGCCCACCATCAGCAGAAAGTGAGGGATGCGGTTGCTATGACACAGTCACATCTCTGACCCATAATTGTTCCTGTCTGAAAGAAGTACAGGGATCGAAAAGGAGAAGAGCCTGAGGAAAAGAAGGTTCAGAGACAAGCCAAGAGTGTGATCTAGCTCAAGGGGAGGTCCCAAGGCCTGACACTATTACTGAGGCTGTGGAGCACTTACAAAAAGGGACCTAGCATGGCTGCCCTCCAAAAGACCCACCATGCAGCTGAAAGAGTCAGGTGGAGACATTTACACCCAACCAATGGACAGAAGGTCAATCCTGTAGGAGGACCAGCAGTCTTAATAAATCTGGACCCCTGAGATCTCTCAAACACTGGACCACCAAACAGTAAAGGTACAGCAGCTGATATGAAGCCCCCAATACACATACAGTAGAGGACTTCCAGGTCTGTGTTCATTCAAAGATGATGCACCTAACCCTCAAGAGACAGGAGGCCGTAGGGAGATTAGAGGTCAGGTGTAGGGGTAGAGACAGGCAAGTGGGGAGGAGGTGTGGGATGTGGAGCAGTCAGAAGGTGGATCGGGGGTGAGGAATGGAATGTGAAGTATAAAAATAAATTAATTTATGAAAGACAAAATAAAAAACAAAGAAAAAAATGGAAAAGGTAAACTGTAGTATGTCAGTGTGCCACACAGTGTACCCTTACATATCTTCAACTCAAATCTTCATTTCAATGAGTCTGTTTCAAGGTCTCTGGCTCCTGCTTCTCTCCATACTGAATGCTCATGGGGACTTCTCTTACATATCCTATTGCTACCCTGAGTCATGCAGATCCTACAGCTTTGGATCTACAGGTATACCTCTTTCACATGTGCCAGCAGATCATAGATAAGGTAGACATTGTAATGGGACAACTCAAAGTCCTGGATCTGGGTCTGGGAAATAGCTGAGAAGATCAGCCAATCAGGTCTTCTGAACCACCTCCACCAGAGTAAGCTCTCCAGCCTACTCATTCTGAGTGTGGTGGTTTTTAAGGCATAGGAACATCTTAATATGGTGCCTTAAGTAGCAGTCCAGACCCTCTGCATGGCCTTCAGTGGTAACAAAGACCTGGATGTCAACACAGACCCCGGATGCTATAGGACCATGGACCCAGATACAGCCACCACATTGTAATTTCTCTATTGCAATTCATTTGTCTTAGAAGGACTTGTATCATGGGCCTGGATGTCCCCATTGCTACAGATGGCAGTATAGGCTACTCAGTCAGAATGCCATTACCCGCTCATTGGTGGCACAGCACTCAGATATCCACATTATATCCAGGGTCAGCCTAAGGAAAGGACATCTTCTTGACTTTTAGTGATATCTTGGGCTATAGATATTGACACAAATCCTAGCTGCATCAGGACCATGGACCCAGACATGACCCATGGAAGCTACCTAGGCCAGAACATTACCATGACCTCCTCATATTCCTCACATCCATCTAGTCTCCACTTCCACCTTTCTCCAGTGTATGAAACCCTCATCTTCACTTTCTGTAACACCTCTCCACCCTGTATTCCATCTTTTCCATCAATCCATTGCAATTCATTTGTCTTAGAAGCACTTGTGGATGCTGCTTAGCTGTCTTTCTTCTGCCTGTTATGTCCAGCAAGCATGTGGCAGGTTATTGGGTGTCTTTCTTCCAGCCAGACCACTCAGCATGGTCCAGGAAGGAGCTCTTGTGTTTACTCTAATGCCACAGGTTTATTTTGTCTTTAAAGATGAATACAATTTCGATGTGTATATGTAGCACATTCTCTTTATCTATTCCTTTCTTAGTAGATATCTAGATTGATATAATATATTGTCTATTTTAGACTTAAGTACATAACTTTCTCACTAACAAGAGCATCTGAAAAAGTCCAACAAAATGTCATTATAAAAGCCCAGAGGGAACATACCATATTTATAAGTGGTAGCTAATAATATACTAAATACAAAAATAAATAAATAAAACTATTTCCCTTAAATCTTGAACACAGGTATTCCGTATCCAATCTTACTCTATATGGTGCTTAACATCCTAGCTAGAGCAATAAAACAAAGAAATAAAAAGGTATACAAATAGTTAAAAAAGGGAACTGTATTCCAATTTGTAGATGATATGACCCTCAACTTACAAGACACCAACTCTCTTAGATCTGATAAATACTTTTAGCAGGGTGCAGCTTTTCTGTATACCAATAACAAACATATCATGAAGGACATCCATCAGGGGAAAAATACAATTTTATTCATGATAATTTCAACCAAATGTACCTAGGAATGAGTCTAACAAAAGAAGTCAAGGACCATTGTAATTGAAACATTAAATATAGAAATTTGATAATACACTAGAAGATGGAAAGGCTTCTAGTGTTCAAGAATTGCCAGAAATAATGCTATGGAAATGACTATATTATCAAAACTGAGCTACAGATTCAACACAAATGCCATTAACATTTGAGAGACATAGTTTAAAGAATTAGTGAAGACAATATTAGGATCATATTCATGTAAAATATATCCAAAATAATCGTAAGCAGAAAGATAAATGTTGGTGGTACCTAACCTCAAGTTACATTACAGAACCATAGTAACAAAAACTTTATGTTATGGCATAAAAGCAGATATGTAGACCAAAAGAACAGGACAGGCAACGTATAAAGACTACAAAACTACATCCACATAAAGTTTGGCAAAAGTGTCAAGAAATTATACCAAATTAAAGGTAGTATTTTAAACTTTGGCAGGAAAACTAGATATTCATATGTAAAAAGAATTGAAATTATTAATATATATATATTAACCTATATGAAAGCCACCTAAAATATATCAAAGGTATTGATAAATGAGAAAACACCTTGATGTTGATAGTAGTGTATATCAGTAAATGTTTCAAGAAATAAGGGCACTCTAAAAGGATCTCTACTAGCACAGGCAATGATACTATGAATTAGGAAATAGAAGATAATTGAGTTTAAAAGTCTCTATATACCAAAGGAATCAAGCAGTTAACTGAAGAGATACAACTGGATATTGGGAGAAAGGTATCTAGCTTTAGAATAAAAAGAAGCAAATACACCCATGAGTAGGAGACAGCAGGAAATAATCAAGCTCAGGGCTGAAATTAACCAAGTAGAAACAAAAATAAGTATATAAAGAATCAACAAAACCAGGATCTGGTTCTTTGAGAAAATCAACAAGATAGGTAAACCTTTAGCCAGACTAATAAGAGGGCATAGAGACAGTATCTAAATTATCAAAATCAGAAATGAAAGGGAGACATAACAACAGAAATTAAAGAAGCTTGAAAAATCATGAGATACTATTACAAAAGCCTATACTCAACAAAACTCAAAATCTGGAAGAACTGGACAATTGACTAGACAGATAAAAGGTGCCAAAGTTAAATCAGGGTCAGATAAACAATCTAAACATTCCTATAACCCCTAAAGAATTAGAAGCAGTTATTAAAAGTCCCCCAACCAAAAAAAAAAGCCCAGGAACAGATAGATTTAGTGAAGAATTCTATCAGACATACAAAGAAGACCTAATACCAATACTCTTCAAACTATTCCACAAAATAGAAACAGAAGAAACACAACCCATTCTATGAAGTTCCAATTAAGCTCATACCTAAACCACACAAAGAAAGAGAACTTCAGAGTGAATTCACATAAGAATATTGATACAAAAGTACTCAATAAAATTCTCACATACTGAGTCCAAGCACACAACAAAATAATCATCTACCA
The DNA here is from genome assembly GCF_008632895.1 of Mastomys coucha. Lineage (NCBI taxonomy): Eukaryota > Metazoa > Chordata > Mammalia > Rodentia > Muridae > Mastomys > Mastomys coucha. The sequence goes on from NW_022196897.1 coordinate 93,731,676, forward strand.
TGATCAAGAACAGGCAGCATACACCAGCTGATATGAGCCCCCCCACACACATATATATAGTAGAAGATTTCTGGGTCTGTGTTAACTCAGAGATGGTGCACCTAATCCTCAAGAGACTGGAGGCCCCAGGGAGTTTAGAGGTCAGGTAGGGTAGGGGGTGGGTACATCCACATGAAGACAGGAATGTGGGGAGGAGGTATGGTATGTGGAACAGTTGGAGGGTACATGAGGGAGTATACAATATGAAGTGTAAAAAAATAAATTAATTAAAAATAAAATAAAATAAATACTCAATAAAATTCTTAACAAACCGAGTCCAAGAACACATCAAACGATCATCCACCATGATCAAGTAGGCTTTATCCCACAGATGCAGGGATGGTCCAATATATGGAAATCCATCAATATAATCCACTATGTAAATAAACTCAAAGAAAAAAAAAACACATGATCATTTCATTAGATACTGAGAAAGCATTTAACAAAATTCAACACCCCTTCATGCTAAAAGTCTTAGAATGATCAGGAATCCAAGACCTAAACATAAATATAGTAAAAGCAATATACAGCAAGACAGTAGCAAACATCAAACTAAATGGAGAAAAACTCAAAGCAGTCCCACTAAAATAAGGGACTAGACAAGGCTGCCCACTCACTCCCGACCTATTCAATATTGTACTTGAAGTTCTAGGCAGATAAATTAGACAACAAAAGGAGGGCAAATGGCTAGAAATTGGAAAGGAAGAAGTCAAACCATCACTATCTGCAGATGATATGTTGGCATATTTAAGTGACACCAAAAAATTCCACTGGAGAACTCCTGAACTTGATAAACAACTTTAGCAAAGTGGCCAGATATAAAATTAACTCAAACAAATCAGTAGCCTTCCTCTACTTAAAGGGTAAACAGGCTGAGAAAGAAATTAGGGAAACTACACACTTCACAATAGTTAAAATAATATTACATACTTGGTGTGACTCTAACCAAGAAACAAAAAAGTCTGAATGACAAGAACTTCAAGTCTCTAAAGAAAGAAATTGAAGAAGATCTCAGAAGATGGAAAGATCTCTCGTGCTCATGGATTGGCAGGATTAGTAAAGTAAAAATGGCCATCTTGTAAAAAGCAATTAACAGATTCCATGCAATCCCCATCAAAATTACAACTCAATTCTTCATAGAGTTAGAAAGAGCAATTTGCAAATTCATCTGGAATAACAAAAAACCCAGGGGAGCAAGGGATATTCTTAACAATAAAAGAACTTCATGGGGGAATTACCATCCATACCTCAAGCTGTATTACAGAACAATAGTCATTAAAAACTGCATGTTATTCGTACAGAGTAAGGTAGATAGATCTATGGATCAGAATTAGAGATACAGAAATGAATCCATACTCCTATGGTCACTTGATCTTTGGCGAAAAAGCTAAAAACATCCAGTGGGGAAAAAAGACAGAATTTTTAACAAATGATGCTGGATCAACTGGAGGTCAGCATGTAGAAGAATGCAAATATATCCATTCTTATCTCCTTGTACAAAGCTTGAGTCCAAGTGGCTCAAGAACCTCCACATAAAACTGGATACAGTGAATCTCATTGAAGAGAAAGTGGGAAAGAGCATTGAACACACTGGCACATGGGAAACGTTCCTGAACACCAATAGTCTAAGCTCTAAGATCAAGAATTGACAAATTGGACCTCATAAAGTTGCAAAGCTTCTGTAAGGCAAAGGACATTGTTAATAGGACAAAATGGCAACCAACATATTGGGAAACGATCTTTACCAATTCTACATCTGATAGAGAGCTAATATCCAATATATACAAAGAACTCAAGTAGTTAGACCCTTGAGAACCAAATAACCCTATTAAAAATGGAGTACCAAGCTAAACAAAGAATTTTCAAATGAGGAATACTGAATAGGTGAGAAGCACCTCAAGAAATGTTCAATATCCTTAGTCAGTAGGGAAATGCAAATCAAAACAACCCTGAGATTCCACCTCACACCAGTCACAATAGCTAAGATCAAAAACTCAGGTGACTGTAGATGCTGGAGAGGTTGTGGAGAAAAAGGAACCCTCCGTTATTGTTGGTGGGATTGCAAGCTGGTACAACCACTCTGGAAATCAGTTTGGTAGTTCCTCAGAAAATTGGACATAGTACTACCAGAGGATGCAGTTACAGCTTTCCTGGGCATATACCCAAAAGATGCTTCAACACATAACAAGGTCACATGTTCCACTATGTTCATAACAGACATATATAATAGTCAGAAGCTGGCAATAACACAGATGTCTTTCAACAGGAAAGGATACAGAAAATGTGGTACATTTACACAATTGAGTTCTACTCAGCTATTAAAAACAACGACTTTCTGAAATTTCTAGGCAAATTAAATGAATTAGAAAATACCATCCTGCTTGATGTAACCCAGTCATAAAAGAACACAGATGGTATGCACTCACTGATAACTGGATATTAGCCCAAAAGCTCAGAATACCCAAGATACAATTCACAGACCACATGAAGCTCAAGAAGGAAGACCAAAGTGTGGATGGATGCTTCAGTCCTTCTTAGAAGGGGGAAAATACTCTAGGAAGGAAATATGGAGACAATGTATGGAGCATAGACTGTAGGTAAGGCCATCCAGAGACTGCCCTACCTAGGGATCTATTCCTTATATAGACACCAAACTCAGATACAATAGAGGATGCCAAGAAGTGTTTGGTGGCAGGAACCTGATATAGCTGTCTCCTGAGAGGCTCTGCCAAAGCCTGGCAAATAAAGAAGTAGATGCTCAAAGCCAACCATTGGACTGAGCATTGGGTCCCCAATGGAGGAGTTAGATAAGGGAGCTGAAGGGGTTTGCAACCCATAGAAAGAATAACAATATCAACCATCCTGAATCCCCAGAACTCCCAGGGTTTAAACCATAAACCAAAGAGTACATACACATGGAGAGACCCACGGCTCCAGCTGCAAATGTAGTAGAGTATGGCATCATTGGCAGGAGAGGCTCTTTGATCCTGTGAAGGCTTGATGCCCCAGTGTAGAGGAATGCCAGGGCATGGAGGTGGGAGTGCGTGGGGGATCATCTTCATAGAAGCATGAGGAGGGAGGATGGGATAGGGATTTCTGGAGGGGAAACCAGGAAAGGGGAACATTTGAAATGTAAATAAATAAAAGATCCAATAAAATAAGGGGAAAAAAAGCAAACTAAAAGGCCTGTTTTCATGCAACAAAGTCTAGCTAATTCACTGAGGCTTGAGTGGAATCATTTCTTTGGTTTATAATCTGGGCCATCTCTGTAGTAAAGAGGTGCTTGCTCACCTCTCCCCACAGCAAAATCACAGGAAAGGCACAGCAAAATCATAGTCATATAATAAGTATATGTTTATATTTGTACCCCTATCTATACTAATATATTCCTAATGCATTGAAAAAGGTAATTGTTCTTCATTAACTAACTTTTTGGAAAGTTGTTTATCATAAGTTGTTATATCCCCATATAAATTTCCCAAATTTCATAGCTAAAAAAGTAAACTGTCATATCATACTTAGAACATATGTGTTTTTTAGTTAGGGAAATTTTGTTGAAGAAACAACAGAAATATTAAGTATTTAACTCCAAAAGAATTGAAAGTATTGAATATCTTAATTATTACCATGAAAGAAATATAGGATTAAAAAATACATACTTAGAAGATATGACAAAGTAAATAATACAATGTTGAAATGGGGAAACAAAATAATATACTGAATTGGAAATACATGAATAACTTTTTAAACAAAATGTTAAACTTCCTGAAAAAGAAATTTTAAAAATAATAAAAAAAAACATAAAATAGTTAATATGGTGAATTTAAAATGAAGCAAATATTCTCTGACAGTCTCAGAGGAAGTGAAACTCATAAAATCATCTCAGAATGCAACTCTGGATAAATAAATCCAGAATTCTAAAAGAATCACAGAATAGAATTTAAATTTAAGTTTAATCCAATAGAATTGAAATATCAAATGTCCCCTATGGCTTCATATGTTGAAAACTTGCTCTCCATCTTTTGATACTGTTTGGGTAGGAGGTGGTAGGAATAGTAGAAAGTCAGATATAGTCAGAGGCAGAACACCACTAGGATGTGGTGCTCCTCCTTCCCCCATACACACACTCTGCTTTCTTATTGCATAGAGATGGATAGCTTTATACTTCATGTCCAGTCTGCTAGGTAGTGAAACTCTGCTTTACCTCTGGTCCAAAGCAATTCATGCATACAATTAATATAATTATAGGTTATAACTTTTGAGACATGATACACCTTTCATGACTTAAGGTAAGTCTCACAAGTTGTTTTCACAGCAATAAAAAATGAATGTTTGTTTGATTGCTGGCTCCACATGGGTCTGAGGACAGCAGAATCAAAAGTTCAAGTCAGAGACTGGAAACAACCTAGATGCCCCTCAACAGAAGAATGAATAAAGACAATGTAAACATTTACACAACTGAATACTACTCAGCTATTAAATTGAAAGATATCATGAAATTTTCAGGCAAATGGACAGAGGTAAAAAAGATCATCCTGAGTGAGGTAAGTCAGACCCAGAAAGTGACACATGATATATACTCATTTATAAATGGAGATTATTTATAATCGATAAAGTACTAGATAACCTGGCTACAATTCACCCATCCAAAGAAGCTAAGTAATGAGTCATGGAAAAAGGGAGGATGCTTGAATCTCAATGAAAAGGGGAAATAAAAATAACGTTGGAGGTGGATAAAGGGATGAACATAGGTGGGAGAAGTTGGGGCCAGGAACATGGGTGGGGATCAAGTATGAGGAGAGATGGGAAGGTCTAGGAGAGGGAACTAACATCGACTGGAGCACAGGGCATCTCTGGGACAAACTGAAGACCTGGGTTGGGGGAAGCTCCCTAGAGTCTGTGAGGGTGACCTTAGCTGAGACTGCAAGCAGCTGGGGATATGGAGCCTGAAGTGGCCACTTTCTGTAGCCTGGTGGGCCTTCCAGAGGAAGCTAGGAGAACATCAAACTGCCAACAAAACCTTAGAACCACAGTTTGCTTTACATACAAGAAGTGCAGTGATAAAGATGGAACAGAGATTGAGGGAATGGCCAACCCATGACAGGTCCAACAAGAGACCCATCCCATGGGAGATAGTGCACCTGTGATACCATTAATGATACTGTTATGCTTGCAGATAGGATCCTAACAACTGTTTTCTGAGAGACTTCATCCAGTAGCTGATGAAAGCAGATGCAGAGACCCACACACAAGCATTAGACAGAGGTCAGGGAATCTTGGGGAAGAGTTGGGGGAATGACTGAGGAAGCCAGAGGGGTAAAGTACGTCATAAGAAGACATACAGAATCAACTACGCTGGCACCATGTGGGGTCACAGAGACTGAACCACGCACCAAAGAACATGCATAGGCTGAACCTAGGGCCCCCCACAAATGTATCAGATGTGCAGCTTGGTCTTTATGTGGGTCCCCTAACAATTGGAATGGGGCCTCTCTCTGACCTCTGTTGCCTGCCTTTGGATCAATTTCCCCTAGCTGGGCTACCTTTTCTAGCCTCACTGGAAGAGTATGTGCCTAGTTCTGCTGCAAATTGATGTATGGAGAGTGAGTTGGTACCCATGGGAGCACTCCTTTCCTGATAAAGAAAAGAAGAGGAGAGGGGAGGAGCATGTGATGGTGGGACTCAGAGGAGAGGAGGTACTGGTCAGGGGCTTTTGATCCTGATATAAAGTGAATGAATAAATAAATAAATAAATAAATAAATACTTCAAAGCAACCCTCAGTTACATAGTGAGCTACATTAGAGTCTGTCTAAAGATAATAGTCAAAGAAAGGAGAAAAAGGGATTGAAAATGTGAGTGAATGAACAAGGGAAGGACCAATAAAAGAGAATGGTGAAAGAATATATGATTATCATATCACCTAACTGTACTTTAAAAATTTACCTTATGAATGTATCAGAATAACCTCATTTTGGCTTATTACAGCATTATTTGTAATAGTATATACATAATTGTAATCTGAACCTTAAAAAATAGAAATCTGCTTGAGTAAGGATCAATACGGACAATAAAACACTACTCAACCTATAAAATGATACTATCATCTTGTTTTATTGGAATATATTGCTTTTACTGAGTCATAGATGTACAGCAGTATTCAAAACTTTAAACATACATTGAGTCTATAATATGTTCATATATATGTTTAATTACAAAGGCAATCTGTGTGCTATGTGATTGTAGCTTTTCACTTTATAGTTATACATTTTGTATCTTTAATGTACTATATTTTATATTTATTAATTTCATAATAAAGTCTGTAAAATAAAAATAAAACTCTACATTAATGTTTTGCTATTATATCAGGCATATATGAGAAGTAATGGAGCAAGAAAGTTTCATATTTGCCTAAAGTTCATTGCCACCACAAACTTTTTTCCTTTTCCTCCTCCTTTATTTTTTTATTGAACACAGATTATTCCTTAATATAATATATTCAAACCACATTTTCCCATCCCTCTACCCCACACAGCTGTTCCCCACCAACCCTCTCCTCCAGATCCTCTCCCCTTCATTTCCCTTCAGAAATGAGGAGGCAAAAAAATTTTTTTCTTTTTTTTCTTAGATATTTTCTTTAATTACATGTCATATGATTTCTCCTTTCCCAGTTTCCCCTCCAAAAAAAAAACCTCAAAAAACAACAAGAACAAACCCATGTTTCCTCCCCCCCTTCCCCTGCTCACCACCCCACCCTCTCCCGCTTACTGGCCCTGGTATTCCCTTACACTGGGGCACAGAACCTTCACAGAGACTAACTATGGAGCAGAGACTGAAGTAAGAGCACTCCAGCCTGATATAGCTGTCTCCCGAGAGGCTCTGACAGTACCCGACTAATACAGAAGTAGAGGCAAAATTTTTTTTAAAAAGTGACAACAATAAAAATCGACAAGGTAAGGTAGAAAAAGTGGAGGCAAAACCTTCATATTGAGACTAAACAAGACAACCCAGTAGGAGGAGAACAGTCTCAAGAGTAGGCAAGATAGTCAGAGACACACTTCTTCTCCTCTAAGGACTCCCACAAAAACACCATTAAAAACATCTAATGGTCATAAAATATATATCCATGAAGGCCGCATGCTTACCACTTCAATCTCTGTGATCTCATATGATGTCTGCTTAGCTCATTCAGTGGGACATGTTCTCCTAGTGTTTCCAAACCCTCTTACTCCTGCAATCTTTTCTCACCTCTTCTGTGGATTTCCTAGAGCTCCTAAGTCAGGGACTTAATAGGGACCTCCAATTTAGATTCTCTGCGAAGTGTCTGGCTGTGGCTGTTTGCAGCTACTCTCACCTGCTGCTAGCGGAAGGCTCTCTGATGAGGACTCAACAAGGCACGGATCAATGAGTATTGTAGAACATCATTAGGATTTATTTATTTATTTATTTATTTATTTATTTATTTTTGCCAATCATCCTTAGTTCTGAGGTATATGGTCTGTAGTTCCTGGCCATTCAGGCAGTGTGGAGACATAGGCTCCTTCTAATGACATGAGCTTTAAGTAAAACCAAACATTGATTGACTAGTCCCACAAGATCTGTGCCAGGATTGCCCCAGCATGTCTTGTAGGCAGGATAGATTTTAGGTTGAGGGTTTTCTGAAGGGGTTGGTATTCAGGTTTCTCTTTCAATAGCCTATACTGTACTTTCCTGAACTAAAGAGACTAAAATGTAGGGATGAAGGCTCCATGTAGGCACCACTCAACTTCTCTAGGTTCTGCAAACTGTATAGATGCTCAGTGAATGCTATTCATTAATTATTGCAGTTCCTACAGCTGTTGTGATAATTTTTATGATATCAGTTCACATATACTCACATTATACTTACCTACTCTTTTTATTTTAAAGATTTATTTATTTTATGTATATGAGTACACACTGTAGCTGTACAGATAGTTGTGAGACTTTATCTGGTTGTTGGGAATTGACTTTTAGGACCTACACTCGCTCAGGTCAACCCGCTCGCTCAGGCTCACTCCAGTCTGCCTGGCTTGCTCAGTCCCAAATATTTATTTATTATTATAAATAAGTACACCATAGCTGTCTTCAGATGTACGAAAAGAGGGTGTCAGATATTATTACGAGTGGTTATGAGCCACCATGTGGCTGCTGGAATTTGAACTCAGGACCTTTGGAAGAGCAGTCGGTGTTCTTACCCGCTGAGCCGTCTCACCAGCCCCTACTTACCCACTCTTTATTCCAATTTCACTTTACAGAGATGGTGGGACATTCTACATCATAAACAAAATTTTAAAATAATTATTGTGGTAGTTTGAATGGAAATGGTTCTCATAGATCCAAAAAAAGTGGCACTATTAAGAGGTGTGTCCTTGTTGGAGTAGGTGTGTCCTTATAGAAGAAGCATGTAATTGGAAGTGGGCTTTGAGGCTTTAGATACTCAACCAGGATAATGTCACTATCTCTTCCTGTCTTCTACCAATCCAGATATAGCACTCTTCAGCCACCTCTCCAGCATGTCTGCCCATGAGCCACCATGTTTCCTGAGTGTTGATAATGGACAAAAACTCTTTAGTGTGAGCTGTCTTGTTTTCCTTTAAAATAATTGCTGTTGTCATGGTGTCTTCTCACAGCAATGAAAACCCTAAAATAACTCTTGAACAAATTCCCCTCTAAATATGCACACTAGTGTCACTCAAACATACATGTGTAAAATGTTAAAAATATTCAGCATTCTTAAGGGATTTGTACCGTTTTACTTGTTAAGTCTGACAATTCCATACTCCCTTTTGCTTCCAGACCCCTGTGAAATCCATCTCATATACTAGGACCCCTTATAATCATATATAGCATCTTTTGGTAATACCAGGACTCACTGAACAAATTTCATTTATACTTTTGACTTGTAGTTATCTATAACATCTTACCAAATGTAATGTATTAAAAAAAAAAAAGGACATATCCAATTAATCTTGGAAATCTTGGAAGGTGATTTTGCAGTAAGTCCTGAGTGTAGGTGCTTTGTACTCATAAAATGGAAGTCAGGGAGTACTCTGCATAAGAATCTTGACCCCTTGCCTCTAACTAGATTCTAGGTCACAGTTCAGAACTCTTTCTGCTGTTAAGCCATTGTGCTTGAGTCAGAAATTAACTCAAAGTCTCTACACGTGAATTTTCAGAAGTCCCATGTGTTTTTCTTACAGATGTATTGATTTATTTATTTATTTCTATTGAGAGGGCTGATTAAAGTGATAGGCAATAGCAAATTCTGAAAGTCAATAATATTAAAGCAACTTTGTCTTCTATTACAGTTGAATATTCATTTTTAATGTTGAATCTCTGAAAATTTCATTTTTTTCCAAAGGTCAGAGCATATACACCAATATCAATGACAAGAACCTAATGGAAGAATTTAATAAATGTGTTCCTTTGGAATTATTTGGAAATATGGATTAAAACTGGTCACATTTCTTGAAAAGGTGTCTTAAATAATTAATATAATTCACTGCTTAAATAAATACTCCTTGAAAAGAAGATTCAACTTAATTACCTATAATTTGAAAGAAATGCTTTTCAAAACTATTCAGTATGTAATTGTACAGTGAAGTAAATATTCAAATTACTTTCTAGGTCATGAACATCATTAGCTGTTGAGCCATTGGCATAATTATAAATTTAGTTGCCTATATGTGCATACAACATGCTTGTGTATATTTGTATTATATGCATGTTTATGCATGTGTATCTGTGTGTATGTGTGCATGCATATGTCTGTAAATATTTGTGTGGTTTATATTATAAAACAATATTTCAAATTTATATTTGAGTGGGAGAAAAAAAGTGTTCAGAGAATATCGTTTTTAGTCTAATTGTAGATTGAATAGACTTTACTTGTTTGGTTAAATGTGAAATTTCCACTAATTATAACAGTTTCTTTTTCTCTTTTTCATCACATACCTAAACATATAAGTCTAAGTCAGGACCATGAAATTAGAGTCACAGAAAACATCTGAAAATGTTCTTTATATGGCTAACAAGTATTGCATCATTTGTTAAGGGCAAAGTTCCCCCCATCCCCAGCAATGGGCAAAGAGATACCTGGCTAGTGGTGATGTTCTTCTATCAGTCAGGGGCAGAGCAGATGGCAGTCCTTTGTTCATCTTAGCTTGGTGCCCGCCTTGGTGGTCAGAGCTGTCTTATGCCCAGGACTCATAAAAATCACTTCACATCAAATCAAATCCAGGTATCCCAGCAGGGGAGGAGGAAGGCAAACAGGGACCTGCTGATCACCATGCCACTCACAGACCTGCCATCCAACAAGGACCTAGATACCTGCTTGTAGCCACTCCACATCACTTAGCATGGATGGAGTATTGTCACCCAAGGGACTGTAAACCACATGACCAGCCTACAGCAGGAGCCACCATAAAGTGTGAGTATGTGCTGATCAGATAGGCTAGAAAGAAAAGTGGAACAACTTTAGCATTTGAAGAGAGATCAAGTTGGAGACTTGAGAACAAAGAGGAGTACCTTCTTGTCACAATCCAGACCTACCACCTGGGAGTGGGGTGGGGTCCCAGCTTCAGCTGCTCCTGAGGGCCATTCTGAGTATGGCTACAAAACAGCTGGGTCCATGGCTCATATTACCACTAGAGAATATTCCTATGTGATGTTCCTGGTTGGGGCAGCTATAGGGGACCACATGGGTGTCCAGGGGATGTGTATAACTGTACTCACTCCTTATTGGATGCAGGCAGCCGGTGCCACACAATAGGGCTGGCTCTGGTGGCAAGAGTGTGGGTAAGATGGGCCTGCTAGCCTGTCAGTGTGGGAGAGCTGACCCTACCATTTGTCTGCAGTGTGGTACCACAGACACAGAAGTGATGGTCCCCTCACAGGCCATCCCCAGCTCCTTGACACCTGTGGCAGTCAGGAAAGCTGCCCACAGGGTCCTGAGCTCATGAGAATTACACCTTCCCCTCACTAGCTGCAACACTTGGGAGAGCTAGCCTTGGACCTCACCTGTAGAGCAAAGTAGCGCTGACTCTGGTTAAGAGGGCATTAAGTATGCCAGACCTGAGGGTAAAGTAGTGGGAAAGCTGACACTGATACTCTGCCTTGAGGTGGAATGAGTGTGTGGGTGATGCCTCCCACTCCTGCCAGCCCTTTAACCTCCTGTACTATCCAGGAGATCTGTCCCGGAAGTCATGAGAGCAGGAAAGCTAGTGTGTAGCACCTTACTTGGGCAATGCAGTTGGCCCTAATGACAAAGGCAGGGATGAGCCAGCCTCAAGAAAGGCCATGAATGCGGTAGAGCCTTCTCAGCACCTTACAGGCTGCAGCACTTGAGAGAATGAGCCTAGCACCTTGACTGGGCAGCACAATGGAGCTGGCTCTGGAAGGATGGATGTAGGTGAGCTGACTCTGAGGCCATGGTAACAGGAGAACTGACCCTGCCTCCTGTCAAAGACACCATTGGGTGACCATGCAGGAACAGTACTGTAGAGTTTGTCTGGTGGTGTGGATAAGGGAGAGCCAGCGGCCTCAACTACCACCCAGGCTCAGATCCAGATTTCTGAATTGGCCTATCTCCAAATTTTTATCATCTTCAAATGGTTGTAATGTGTGAAAAGGTCAGTCCTGCTGTTTGAAAGCTTCAGGATCTTTATGACACAGTGTAACTACAAAATAATTAGGAGTCCTGATGAAGATCTAATACTGATGATGTCACAGAAGCCTTGGATCTCAAACCAGACCAATGCCTCAGTGCAATGAACATTTTGCAAGTAAAGATGTGTGGACAGATACATATAATGTGAGACACACTGCAACATACTACAATTTCCATGATGATATGTTTTCTATGCTTTGTTTTTCTTGCTATTTCTGTGTGTGCATGTTTGTATGTGTTGTGTGTGTGTGAGTGTGTGTGTGTTTTATTGGGGTATGCTGCAAATTCAAAGGAGACTGGGAGATGAGCAGGAATGAGATGCATGATGTGAAACTCACAAAGAATCAATAAAATGTTAAAAAATAGTTAAAGAGCAAAGTGTTAATCTTTTTAATTCTGGACAATTAAAAGTCGAGCTTCCACAATAGTGTCTGGTTTTGATGACTGAATATGGGAAGTATTCCCAGGTGGAGCAGTCTCTGCATTGTCCTTCCTTCAGTCTCTTCTCCATAGTTAGTGTCTACAACTCCTTCCATGGGTATTTTGTTCCCTCTTTTATGAAGGAATGTGGATGCTAGCAAGTGCTAGATGACAGGAGCCTGATATAGCTGTCTCCTGAGAGGCTCTGACAGTACGTGACTAATACAGAAGTAGAGGCTCACAGACATCCATTGGACCTAGTACAGGGTTCCCAATGAAGAAGCTAGAGAAGGACCCAAAGAGCTGAAGGATTTGCAGCCCCTTAGGACAAACAACAATATGAACTAACTAGTACCCTTAGAACTCCCAGGGACTAAACCACCAACTAAAGAGTACACATTATGGGACTAATTGCTCCAGTAGCATATGTATAGAAGAGGATGGTCAATTCAGTCATCAATGGGAGAAGAGGCCCTTGGCCCAAGTGTAGGGGAATGCCAGGGCCATCAAGCAGGAGAAGGTGGTGTGGAGAGGGGAGGGAACAGCAGTTTGTTTTTGTTTTTGTTTTCTTATTTTATTTTATTTTATTTTTATTTTTTTGGAGGGGAAACTGGGAAAGGAGATATTGTATAAAGAAAACATCTAATAAAAAAAGTCGAGCTTCAAGACAACAATATCTACATTCTAGTCATAATGTGGCTGTAGCGCATTGCATCATGAGATCATGTATGAAATAAAAACCATGGGAGCCCATCATGAAGAGCCTTGCTCCAATGTATGCCTACTTGCTCTTGCAGATAGCTACATAAATATATCCACAGCCTTTCATCTCCATGATGCTCCCTGAAAGGACTCATCTCTAAATATCGCTACTGCATGGACATTCTCACACATGTACTTTAGGAAACAGACCTCAGATATGCCAGAAATCATCCCTACTTCAGTATTATCAAACCTGCTTTTTGTCAATTTCATTAACTTTGTGGTATTCAAAAAATTCATTAAATGATCCCATACTACTGATGCCTTAAGAATCATGAGCAAGATAACCTTAAAAGATGTAGAAATTTCATCAAGAAACCAGTATACCTTCTATTTCACCTGAATATTTAACTGCTTAATCTAGAAACTAATATATCTGTATTATATACACAAACAGTTGCATTTTATAGTACAAGTTTGAAAATACATTTTCTACTTTATCTTAAAATTACCTCTATTTATAAATATGTTTTATAAAGATTAATATTTTTCTAGTTGTTGCTTAAATATAATTAAAGACCTTTTCAATCCTTTTCCACTGGCTGAGTTAATTAGAGCTAAATTAGTGATGTTTGCTAAATTACTAACATTTAATTTAATGAGAAAATATTCTCTTGTGGTATATAAGGAGTTTACAATTCTAAGCAATTAGCTACCTTTTTCTCAAATAATATGAAAACTATAGTTTCATGTTACAAGCATCCTATATAAAGCTATGGAATAAACAGTTGAATCCTTGTAAGGTTCTAAGACGTTGAAACCTGATAGAATTTGAATATAAAATGCTCCTACAGGTTCACAATTTGTCAGAATTCTGCATATTTAGAGGTGATACCTGGTTAATATTGGCAAGTAAAAGAGCATCTTTGGAGGTGTTCTGTCCCTGATCTCTTCCTCTCTGTCTTTGCTTCCTTTTTACCACTGTTGCCTCATAACAGTTTCAGAAACATGACTGAAATTTCTAAAATTCAACCCAAAGAAACCCTTTCTTTCTCAAGTTTCTTATGTCAGCTGTTTGGTCACAGGGACAAAAACCAAATATTAGCTAACACAAATCCTAAACTCAAATATTCTGGTATTAGAGGTAGAGATCTAGGGAGACAATTATACAATAAAATTGAAGTGCTATTGAGTGCAAGACCTGAGTGGGTATTCCAGGGGCAAGCATCAAGTCTTGATGCTATAAAACTAGTGAGCTCAATAATTGTGAAAAATGCATACTTTTCAGGATTTTAGCTAAGACTGAGTGTAAGTATTTATACTGTGAAAACTATACTATAAGGACTAATGCATCCATGTGCAGAGAAATCTTCTCAATGTTATTATGGAAATTCCTGTAGATCCCATAGCTAGTGACTGACCTCTTGATTACAGATATGAGCCACTTAACATGTATGTCATGCTAGCATCAGAACTCTAGAGAAAAAGTAAAAGATGAGCATTTCAAGTGTCAGGGGAATAATTGAAGGCAATACAAAACAAATTAAAGTAAATTTATGTTATTTTTCTTGCTACTAATTTTGGAATATTTAACTGACATGATCCTCTTTGCATATTGGCCTCAGTCTTCAAAACATTGTCCTAGGGAAACCTCCATACCATATTAAAAATGTTATAGGGGTGGGCAACCACAATGTAGGCAGTACTTTATTACCAGGGTAGAAAAATAACAATCAGAAAAAAATAAGCCAAATAAGCCTATTTTAGTTTATTTTTAACTTGGAATTTTATTAGCTATAGAGTACTTGGTAGCACATGGGAAAAGTTAAGTTCTATTCTAAGCCCCATGAAAACTGCCTCAACTTTGGATTTCTTGATGCCTGGCTACCTTTACGTTCCCTAATATGCCTTCTTACATCTGGGTATCAGGGTAAGAAATGGTGCACAGAGCACTAGACTCTCACTGAACAAAACCACATGAAACACGGTGACTGAAGTAGTTTGGGGAGAAAATGGTTTATCTAGCTATGCTTCCACATCACAGTTTGTCATCAAAGGAGGTCAAGGCAGGAACTTAAGCAGGAAATGAACCTGGAGGCAGGAGCTGACACAGAGACCACAAAGAAATGCTGTTTAGTGGCTTGCTCCTCATTGCTTACTCAGCCTGCTTTCTTATAGAGCTCAAGAACACCAGTCCAGTAATGACATGATCCATCCCTTATCAACAACTAATGAATAAAGAGCCCTCCAGCCTTACCTAGAGCCTGATCTTATGAGGTGATTTCTCCAATTGAAATTCTCTCCTCTGATGATGTCAAGGTGACAGAAAAGTCACAAATGTCATCTTTACACATGAACACATAACTTTTCAACTAGAACCTTTCCTTTCTAATTTATCTTTAAGTTAGGATGTTAATATTAGTATCACAATATAAAGCCATAGTCCTTACAAATTAAAAAAGTGTCATATCTCTTACAAACTTGAACATATTAAAAGTTGTCTCCTTAAAATATCTCATGCCTTTAAAAATCCAAACTCTCTATTAAAGGTTTAAAGTCTTTTAGCTGTGGGCTCCTATAAAATCAAAATTAGATCAACACTTTCTTCAAAACTGAAGAACCAGGGGATAGTTACAAATTGAACAGGGTAAAATCAATCTCTAAGAGTATAAATAACTCCATGTTTAGTTATCAGAGGTTCATTCATTATCTTCTGGGCTTCTCAAAGGAATATGGGTTACTTCTCTGGCTCTGCCCTGTGCAGTACACACAGCTTGTCTCGTAGGTTCCAGCTGATTCCACTCCATGGCGACTATTGTTCTTGGTTGTCATCCCATGGCACTGGCATCCCCAAAACTGCTGGTGTCTGTTGCTGCAACTGGCCTGCACATTCAACATTATGTTCTCCTGACTCTTTTCAAGTGCTGCCAGAGAGTAACAAGCCTCAGCTACTCTCGATGACTTCTTCACACCTTCAAGTCCAGCACTACTTGGGTGATTTCTATGCTACTAACTTCTGTCAGCACAAGGTACAGCCTTGGCTCTGCCTGTATCACAGCTTCTACATGCTGGACTTTGAGGAGACACTCTGTAGAAGATTGGACCTCAGTGATGCTGGTCTCTCCTTAAGCACTGCTAGTTCCTGATCTCTGCCTGACTAGCATCAAATATCCTGGGAAAGCAAATGTCTTCCTTTAGTAGTTCTTGTATTTTCTAAGTGTTTTTAAAAACTGTTTTCAGAAATTATACTGGCTCACTTTGAGTGTTTCCTATAGAAAAGAGCTTTATTTTTCTTTATTCTTTCTTTCTTTCTTTATTTATTTATGTATAATCATAATATTTACACCTCTTCCTAAATCAAAGACTTGGCTTGGTGTAAAAAAATGAAAAAGGACTCTAATTTTTTTAGCCATAAGTTATTGTAATTTTTAAAATTTATATTTTTTCTACTTGGTAGAACTATACATACACACATATAGATGCACATATATTTATAATTAGAAAGATATAAATATTCATATAATTTCTAATATCTGCAGCATATCTTAAGGAAAATAAAAATATTGTCTATGTCATAATACTCTTGTCAATATTAAAATGACCATTTTTTACACAGAAAGATAAAAGAAATTATTTTTGCTTAATTATTATTTGTCTAAGAGTCACCTTTCATGAATATTCTAATTATAGAAAGTTATTAGTACTCATTTCAGGGAATGAGAGATGTATCAGTATTTTCATAGAACAAATTATATTTAAAAAATATAGTAAAGTTTTCAAAAATTAAGATTTAGTATCAAGAAAAAGATATCACTACACAGTTAGACATTTACATGCTCACTAACTGCCCAGGCTGCAAGCTAGAGAAACAATGCTTTTTTAACCACTCACTGGAATTTCCTTCAATCTATAATTCTTATTCTGATTGTTATACTTTTCTTTAATCTTTAAATTAATAACAGAAGCGATTTTTCAACTATATGTATGTCAGTCAAAAATACCACCTTTTAAAAAAATACAAAATCTATTAGTTTTAGTTATGTGTATATTTTCTTCCTTCCTTCCTTCCTTCCTTCTTCTCTTTCTCCCTCTTCCCTCCTTCCCTCCCTTTTTTTTTCTTTTTTTTTGTCTTTCTGCCTTGTCCTTGTGAGTATATGCCACATGCCTGCTAGTATCTATGCAGATAATAAGAGGATTTCAGACCTTCTATAGCTGGAGTTACAGACTGTTGTGTGTCATGTAATGTGGGTGGTAAGAACCAAATTCTAATCCTCTGGAATCCCAAGCCTTAACCATTGAGCAATCACTTTAGTCCAGACCAATGAAATATTTAGTAGCAATTTAGTACAATTTCCCCTGTGGTTTCTACTAAGAGGTGGACGAAAGCAGAGCCTCTTCAGAGTTTGTGATTTGTTTTAACAACACTCAAAAGAAAACCTCAGTTAGGTTAATTAATGAAGCTCCCATGGGATGGAAATGGTATATATTGGAGGTGTGTCTTTACACTTGTAAAGTGGTGATGGAGCTGGGTTTGAAAGGATGAATGGAACCTGTGGAAATGAGGAGAAAAGCAAAGATTTCCAGTTTAGAAGAAGTGCTTTATGAGAAGCTTGAGAACTTTGCTATCAAGAACAAGTACTTGCTATACACTTGAAGCTCATGGTGCCTACAGTAAAGAGGTAGAAGAAGACTAGAAGATGAGGCTGATAGACACAAGTTTCTGACTTGCCACACAGAAGTAGATGATCTTGTTTTAAAATAAGGTGCTCTTAGCTGGACAGTGGTGGTTCACACCTTTAATCCCAGCACTTGGGAGGCAGAGGCAGGCAGATTTCTGAGTTCAAGAGCAGCCTGGTCTACAGAGTGAGTTCTAGGACAGCCAGGGCTACACAGAGAAACCCTATCTCGAAAAGCCAAAAAAAGAAAATAAGGTGCACTTAAAGACTAAACTATTAATTAAATTTGTAGTTACTCAGTGGAAAATATGAGATACTATTGGTTTTATTATCACTGTTGTTTTAAGTCAGGGATTTACTCTAGCTAAGTCTGGCTGGAAACTAAATCTACTACACAGGCTAGTTTGTGATTCATGGCTCTCTATCTGCCTTATAATGGGATTGCAAGAACTATCCTCTTTGATCAGGAAAAGTTGGAATATTTCTGTGAATATTTGCCTGATAACAGCAATTATTGGGTAAGTAAATGTCACACTGCATTTTGGCAGAATTTGGTATTATTGTCAGGCAGTTATGTAACTTTTTCTGTACAAATACCTTTTCTTTTTATTTTTCAGTGCAGATTTAAGTGAAATAATGATGTTCCTTTACATCATTAGTAGAAATTTTTTCATATAATACATAACTGCAAATATCTTGCTATGGCTTTGATATCAAATATTCCCTGAAAATGTCCATGTGTTCAACATTTGGTCCTCAGGTGCTGTTGGGATTGGAGGTTCCAGAAACATTAGGTAGGGAGCTTTCACTGAAAAATATTTCATTGAAGATGAATCCACAGTAATATTTCATCCCTGACCCTCCACTGACCCTATTCTCAGCTTTGCAGTCACCATGATGTAAACTGATCTGATCTTCTATGTATTCCTCAATGACAGAGTGACATATGAACTAAATACTTATGTATTAAAAATGTTTTTTTAGGTTTCTGGTCTAAGTCATGTAAACATATCTGAAACATGCCAGTGTTTGTTTAAATAGGTTAACTGCTTAACTTTATTTTGAATGACACTTCTGCGTTGATTTGGAGATGTGGCTGTGTCTCTATGTATATACATGCAGAGATGCACGTATGGAGTCATCTTTGACTGTTCATCCTGCTGCCTTCTATCCAGAGGACATGCTTATGTAATTTGCATGCTAGGCACATTCCATTTCATTAATTTTTATTAATATCAGTTCGGAAGATATTGAGATCACTTTATTCATTCTAGATGGGGAATGTGATTTAGAAAAAGAGGATGCATGGCCACAGGCCCAGAGCTAGTGATATGCTGAACTGAAAGCTAAAGTGATTAATTTATTTTCTGGCTTTAAAACTTTAAGAACAATCATCATATTACTAGTGTTTTTGTGATTGAATTCTCCGCTTTGTGATGAAGGATGTCCGTCAAAACCAACCAAATAGGAGAAAGGATAAAATTAGAGGGAAGTGAGAATGTTGCATAGACTTAAATGCTCTTCAAGGTATGGCACCATTTACACCTCCTTGTGCTCATCCATCTTAGAAATCAATATATAAGTTATAATCAACATTTTGTAGGACTCAATCTCTAAAAGCTCTCTCTGGAGATAGGTGATTTTAAATAAAAAATTCTAATCTTTTAGAGCACATCTAAGTATCTCTGGCATAAAATTGTAGTGTGGTCAATGAAAACAGATATACAGATGTGTGTGTGTGTGTGTGTGTGTGTGTGTGTGTGTGTGTGTGTGTGGCCATGCATGCAGGTATATACATGAGTACATGCATGTGGAAGTTAGAGAGGTCTGCTTCAGACCTCTTTGGTGCTATTAACTTTGCTATTGTTCTCACACTCTGTCTGTATCTCTCCAACTCCTGTACCAACTCTTTTGATATCCTCCCCACCTCCTTCTCTAACCATCAACTTTTTATGTTCTTCCATTGTCTTTTTAAAACAAACAACAAATATAAAAAGAAACAAGTAAGCAAAGAAAACAAATCTAGTAAGACAAAAATAAAAGACAACTCCTCAAAACCTAGCCCAAGAGGTTAGGGACAACACATGGAGTTCATTTTCTGCTGTCTAACCACTGCTGGGCATGGGGCCTGTCTGAGCATGTGGTTGACATATCCAGTAACATGCCATATCCAATACAGAATTGGTTTTCTTTTGGCAGCTGGTATCAGTTGCAAGTAGTTTCTTGGTCAGGAATGGAAACCCATGAACACTTTCCCATCCCAATGCTCTGTTTTGTTTTCAAGCTAATATTTCTTAAAGACCTTTCAATTTTTTTTTCTGGATCACTCTGGCTGTTCTGGAACACACTCTGTAGCCCAGGCTGGCCTCGAACTCAGAAATCCACCTGTCTCTGCCTCCCAAGTGCTGGGATTAAAGGTGTGCACCACCACCATCTGGCAACCTTTAAAATTTTAAAGTGGTTGTGTAAGTTGTACAAGTCTACCACAACATATGTGTAGAAGACATAAATTGGAGAATCTTAGGATTTGGCCTTTTCTTTGACCTTGTTTGAGACAGGGTCTCTTATTACCTGGCATATGACAAGTTGGCTTTCTTATGAAATTCTGGGGACTTTATTTTCTGTCTCCCATCTTCTGGTAGGAATGCTAAGACTACAGGGATTGTGAGAACTGAAATTTGTATACAGAGTCCTTTTATCCACTTAGCCCTCTCCACAACCCAATATTTCATATTTTAGTAAAAAATATATGTTAACTTCAATGAACATAGAATATTTCAAATTTTAAAAACTATTACGAAAGGGAAAGCCCTATTCTTTTTTTTTAAACATGTGATGTAATCTTATTCTTAATCAGTAGTTTACAGCTTGGAGTGCAATGGTCACATGCAGCCAAAGACAGCCATCTGGACCAATACAGAAGTACAATCTTATTTACAAGTTTCTTATTTTTTTGTGTGATTTTATTTGGTAGTGTTATGTAGATTTCTAAATAACAAACTTTTCATATGGTAATGTTGTGTCATAATGTCTGAAGATTACTACTACTAAAAGTCTTGGTTAGGAACATTTTATTGTGTATCCTTTATTAAATTTTTAGATGTGAACTGTATCAGTAGGTTCTTTCTTTGCCAGAAAATTTGCATTGTGATTCTATAGGAATAAAATTAATTTAACTATTCTTTTTTAAATTTTTTAAACTTTTATTGCGTTATGATGAGAAAAATTACATGATTTCAATTTATCTGAATTTGTTAACATTTAAAAACATATTTTAAGTAAATAGAATTAAAACACATTCTTGTTTCCCTTTTATATCACAACTCCTTCCAGAGACCCCCCCTTCAATACCTACAATATCTTTTTTTTCATATTCCTTAAAATTTATAAAATATTATACAAAACAAACAAGAAAAAAGACTTGTTTTTATATATTTATGTTCATTTAAGAAAATACTAGTAGTGATGCATTATTTTGAAATATACTGTTAATATGTTTGGAATTATTTAAAATTTATATTGAGAAAAATATGTATTTTCTATATTGCTGTAGACAAGCATCTACATAACACTGTTAAATTGATTGTTGTTTTATATTAGCTATTCTTTTAATGCAAGACATTTAATTTGTCTTCAAATACCTTGTACAGACTCTGAAGAGATTTTTATTTATTCATATTTCATCTAATGTAATTACATTTTTATTCATCATGTGATTTGAGTATGTGTATCAATACCATCATATGTGTCTTAGTCAGGGTTTCTATTCCTGCACAAACATCATGACCAAGAAGCAAGTTGGGGAGGAAAGGGTTTATTTAGCTTGCTTCCACATTGCTGTTGATTTCCAGAGGAAGTCAGGACTGGAACTCAAGCAGGTCAGGAAGCAGGAGCTGATGCAGAGGCCATGGAGGGGTGTTCCTTACTGAATTGCTTCCCCTGGCTTGCTCAGCCTGCTCTCTTATAGAACCCAAGACTTCCAGCCCAGGGATGGCACCACCCACAAGGGGCCCTACCCCCTTGATCACTAATTGAGAAAATGCCCCACAGCTGGACCTCATGGAAGCACTTCCCCAACTGAAGCTCCCTTCTCTGTGATAACTCCAGCCTGTGTCAAGTTGACACACAAATCCAGCCAGTACAATATGCAAAACCTTTTCAAGTGACAAATTTTATAGATGTATTTTTCTGTGTAGGTCAACATTAAGAATCTTTTAATTTCAACTGAGATTATAATTCTGAACTTGATTATAAATTAATGTAATTTAAATACAAGCTTTTACTGTAGTTCAATGAACTATGTTTTCCTTTATGTTTGGAAAATATGCTTCTCCTATTTTAATATAATCTTTGTCAAACTTTGTTCTGTGTTTAGCTCTAATTTTGAAGTCTGCCCAAAGCCAATCTTGATTCTATCAGTTTCTAGGAAGCAAAGGATTCAGATATGTGTATATCTGAACTATAACTATACAACTATAGAAAAAGTGTTCTTTCCCTGTAGTTTCTTATAATAAAATCCTTACGGTATGATCAGAAGTAATGTAAAATTTTATTATTCATATTTTTCAGAATGTATTTTAATGGCAGATTACACATTATACTAACTAGACTTTAAACAAATCTGTTTGTGTCCCTTTATGAAACATAAGATTTATTTATTACTAGAAAAACTGTTTATGTATAGGGTTATCTTCAGTATTTGCTGGATCATGCATGTCTGACACAGTTGACTTCATTTATATATGTTCTGAAACCAACACACAATGGATCAAAAGCTCATTTATGATGAGTATTAGACATCAGATGAATAAATCTTTATTTTTGTAATATAATCATATTTTCAGACACTTCTATACATTAAGAAACATTTCTCAAAATTTTGAGGAACTTCATATTGATTTCCATAGTGCTTGTACTGGATTATATTCCCATTTGCCATGAATGAGTTTTTGCCTCTCTCCACATGGTCCTGACATGGTCCCCTGCATCTGTTGTCATTTGGGCTTTAGATGTTTGGCATTCTTACTGGAGAAATATGAATTTTTGATAAAATTTCAAGATAATTTTAACCTTCTGTTTTGTGATGGTTAAGGATGTTATTCTCTTTTTAAAAGGTTTCTCTGTTGTTTATGTTTCATCATTTAAGAACTCCTTTTCATTGCCTGATCCATTTTTTACTTGAGTTCTTTGTCTTCTTAATGTTTGGTTTTTCATGTTGTTTGAATAAACATATCTACCACACTATTAAGCAATATCACTCTTGAGCATATACCCAAACGAGCATTTGCTATTCTATGTTCACTTTTGATCTGTCCACAATAACCAGGAATGGAAACTGAAAAATGGATTTTGAAAATAAGGTAATTTACATAATGGAAAATTTCTGTTATTAAAAATAAAATTATGAAATTCACAGTTGAGTGGGTGGATCTAGAACCAGTCATATAATAAGGGAACAGGTGTAGAAAGACAAACATTGAATGTTACTTTTCTCATTTGTACATGTTACTTTTAAATCTTTAAATATATTTTATATATTTATGTATACATATGAATATTCATGAGATTAGGAAATTAATAAAGAAATATGAAGAAGAAACAGAGACAGAATACAGTGGTGTAAAGGGTTAAGGAAAATAGTGGAACACAAACACTTAAATTGGAGTAGGAGAATGGACAAACAGAATGGGAAGAGAAATCTTGGGGGATAAATAACAAATAAAAACCTTCTGGAAAAATGTTTATAGAAGCTTCATAAAATATATAAATATGCATATATGAAAAGAGTATTTTTGGTGCTATTATACAATGGAAGGGAAATACTCAAATTAGACATCACATTCTAACAAGTTAATCCTCATAAATGGGTTTTTTTTTCCTTTGAGTTATTGGATCCAAAAGAGTCTAAGCATTACAGTCTATTACCAGTACTCCTAGTCACTCTTCAGAACTCCAAGGACCTATCACTGAATACACAACACACTAGAGACATAGAACATGGAGAAATCAAAGGAATACTCATCTGGAACCTTCAGCTCTACTGACTGCTATAGTTCTTGAAGATTATATTCAAGATATTAGAGAAGAAACATCATCAGAGATCACATTCAGCAGTATCCAATAACTAATAACTACTTGCAAGATATGTCCTTTGGTATAATCATGACACAAATATGGGAGTAATCAATCACACTCTGATTGGACCTAAGGGACCCTCCATGAGCTGAAACACATTCCTAGCATGGATAATGGGCCTAGAATCTGTGCTTTAATAGGTCATAGCCTCTAGGGAGAAAACCTAATAATTTTCTACTAAATGAACATAGTATTAAAATGGCTCCTAACAAATCATTATTATATTTTTTAGGACAGTGCATCATTAAAACATTACCAGAGAAGCTTTTTTATGCACACAATGACCATTACCACAGAGTTCATCAATGGTACAACATGATGCTGTGCAGTTGTTAGACATAAATGACATGAAAATATCATTCACATCCCCACGACTCTCAAATATTCACAAAAAATGTAGAATGGGGGGAAGAAGCAAGGGGAGATCCTGTAAAATTAGTCATGAGGTTGACTTCAAGGAAAGAATCCTTTAATTTCTGGACAGAACATAGAGTTGTGCACATGAACTTATGGGTGTATATGACAACATATGCAAGACTTGAATGATTTTAAATCACCATCAGAGGAGGTGAGAATGAAATCCCACCATTAGCTGAGGAGCATTTGACATTTAATAGATTCTTTAAGAGGGAGGGGCAGATTTCCTTAAAGACACGACCTCTGATAGGTCGACCACATGACCATAGGCCTCATGTTCAGGAATTAGTGGGCAACACAAACCGTACTAAAAGGCAAAGAGTACATAAAAGAAAATAGAAAGTGGTGTGGGAAGTGAGGTAAGGGTATAAGGGATAGATGTGGGAGGATTTGCAGAAAGTAGGATGAATAGTATCAAAAAAACATTCTATGAAATTCTCAAATAATTAATTAAGAAAGAAATCTGTGTCAGTAAAACATTTTGAGCGACAATTACTGTGTTGCCA
This sequence comes from Mastomys coucha, assembly GCF_008632895.1. Taxonomy (NCBI): domain Eukaryota; kingdom Metazoa; phylum Chordata; class Mammalia; order Rodentia; family Muridae; genus Mastomys; species Mastomys coucha. Next base: position 93,756,258 of record NW_022196897.1, read on the forward strand.
TAGTTAACATTAAAAATTGTAATATTGATTCAGAAATATGATGGCAATCATTTACAAGGTTGGCCCTAATAACACTTCCCAGTACATGTGTCTTCCCCAAGGAACTTTAAGAAGCTTACTGTGAAGTCCACAGAAAATGATGCTGAGGAGGGCAAGACCAAGAACTTTTAGTGTTGTGGGAAGGAACATATTTCACATTAGCCAGGAATTCCAAGCAGCCCCACAGTAGCCCAGAAGAATCCAAATAAAAATAACAGCATTGTCCTAAGCCCTTTCTTGCTTCTTAGCTTCAAACTTTCAGTTTAGGAATCTCACCAGAAATTCATTTTATTGTAAAAGACATATACTGTAGCCAATAAAAAAATCATTGAACCAATATTCACACCTAACCTAAACTACTAAACATTTTCCAGTATCACTGTTCATTTTAAATGAAGACTGCAAATTTTGAAGTGATGTCACAAGGTATTAGAAATGGAAAATGCTGTGAGTCTTGTTATAATAGTGGCAAATTTTGGAGGGTTTATAAAATATGTTGGAAAATATATAGTTATTTATGTGGATTTGATGAAATTTTTTATAGGAACTTAGATCATCAGCACTAATTTTTATTTATGTTTCACATTTTCTCTATTGATATTTTAACAAGAGCAACTAGACTTTATTTAAATTATATCCAGTGATGAAACTTTAGTGACTTACGCCTATAATCCCAGCACCACAGAGCTGAGGCCATAGGACTGGCAGTGGGTTGAAAGCAGCCTGAGTTATAGTGTGAGTATCCAATCAGTCATGACAGATAACAGCAGTTGATCAGACATGATTTAATGTTGTGTTTTAATTATATGTCTTTCTTGAATTTAATCCAAAACCATGTCTGTCTTTAGAATTTTTGCAGCTGGTACCAATAAGTTTCCATCTGTAGTTTGTAAAGTAGCTATAAGGAACACTCCATCAGTCTTAAGAATATTGTAATGCCCACACTGACAAATCTTTCAACTTTGTTGTGAACTCCAATGACTGACAGCTGCTATTCTGGATGCAGCAGTATGAGCTACCCCTTATGATTCACTAGATGGTCTTGAGACTCAGAATAGTCTCTTACATGCTTGAGAACTGGTTATGAAGTATGAATGCTGACACTGGCAGAGATGTCATATTTCCAGAAGCAGATCTCGAGTCAAGAATCCACATATATTTAGTTTAGCAGGGCAGTCACTCTAGGATGCATTAATAAAAATGAGGAAGGGATAGAGATGGCAAAGGATAGTAAAAGTGTTTTGATAATTAAAAGCATTCTAGAGACTAGTTTCATTGAAAATTATATTGGTCCTTGTAGAACATGCAGCTAAAAGTTAACTGGACTTCTGAAAGTAACTAGAACATTTTCCAAGTTCCATTTGTCACTGGATGAGAGGTGTATCAGAAAGCTAATCTTTCTGTGAAATAATTGGTTAGTAGTTATGGTTCTCTTGTGGGGTCTGCAGGGAAGATGAACTTGTAAAAGTTTTTGTCACTGAGCCTAATGACTCAAATACAATATCTGTGACCCACAGGATTAAGGAGAATAACCCAAGCAGTTGTATTCTGACCTCCATACACTTGCTGGAACATTCATTCATGCACACACAGGTACATGAATGAATGAATGAATGAATGAATGAATGAATGAATGCAAAACATATCTTTAGAAAATTCTTCTCATTTAGAAGTTAGCTCATGATGTGGCCAGATGATTCACAGTTTATCTGTCTGTGTTCTTCTATTAGTCTTCAAGGCCTATTTCAAGCAATCTTTGTGATATCTTTAATATTCTCTGCACTTAAAGATTGTTTTATCTAATGGAATAAAACCACTAACTTCTCTGTTAATGATATCTTGAAAGTCAGAATTATGGAAATAAAGACTCTCCAAGTTATTTGGCATAATCTTTATATGAATTACTGAGTCTGTTGAATGAGAAGCATTTGACTTGATACAGAATCTATAGTATAGAAATCCAGTTTTCAATGTAACAATTCTGTATTCTAATAGCATAATCACCACTGGGGCATCCAATCTACCCCTTCAGCATTATTTTTCTATATAAAACAGGAATATAGATGTAAATGGCACAGCACTGTAATGCTTACGTCATTTTTTTCTTGCAGATTTTCCAATTGGTTCTTTAATGGGAAGGACTCAAATCAATGAAGAAAGGTATACTACAGAATTTTACACTTGATTGTGATAAGCTGTGTCTTAATATTTTTCATTTCAAACTTTGATCAAATCATATATGTAATTCTTATGCCTCAAAAATTTCAAAGTCAAACATTAAAGTAAATTATATTAGCGAACTAAGTTAAACATTTGAACAATTACATTTGGGTTTTCTCTTTCTAGAAAATTTCCATTCAGTTCTTTCATTTTACAAGTTCTTTTGGCATTTGGGTAAATTCCTCCTTAACATCTGTTGGCTAGTAGCATTATTTGTTCACTTCTATATCATTATCATCTACAATATTGACTGAAATGTGACAGACTTCTGAGTTTTAAAGTCTTGCTACTAAATGAAAGGACAAAGTTTCTATATGAAATCTATGTACTTACACGTAGTCAGAAACCAGAATGCACATATGTGCTTGAATATATTCTATTTACTATATTCATGTGCTGACAAATAATTTTCCCTTCTAATGGTAAAGATGCTGGAACTAAGCTTACATTAAATGTTCCTAAAATATATAAAAAGCTAGCAATTTAGTCCTAGAAGTTCAAACTTGAGTTTAGCACAGTGAGTTTGATACTGAGAGCTAGGTATCTTGTGGTGTTATTCCATTTTTGTTGCAGGTTTTTGTTTATGAGTAAAATAGTTAACAAGGATCATTTTCTGAAGTATAAATTATGAGTTATGTATACATCAGAAGGGCATTGTCAGGTGTAAATTTCATAAAAATTGACAATGCTTTACAAAACCTCTATCATATGAGATAACTTGATAACAGCGATAGTGCCTTGTCTTATCCCTTTTATAGAGCTGTAGTCTGTGCAGAAGAGGGAGCCTTCACTGACAGAATGCTACTTGAGAGACCTTTTCATTATTTGTGTTGCATCTTTCAAACTAATGGATTAAATAGAATGCATTATTATACATTCTTCATTTCTGAAATGTTAACTTGAATCTCTCTGATTAGAAAGTAGATTGCCTTAGTTAAAAGTTTAGAACACTGTCTACCTTCTTCGCACTTATCCTCATTAAAAACAGCTAATTGCCTGTTAAACAGATTTTTATATTCTGTTTGTTTCAGATTCAGTTTCTCATGTTAAAAAATGGTTTGTACAGCTTTCGAATTTTCACTAGTTTTCCAAAGATAGACTAGCAAATATAACTAGGGAAAAATGTTTTAATAACCATAATGCATGACCTACAAAGAGTCCTCTTAACTCTACTAGGAATTCACGCTTGTGCTTTTAACTTATTAATAAATATCAATGATAATTAACAATTAGCATATGCTAATTGAGCTTTAATTATACAGGCACCTTTGGTGACTGCCTTTAGAGGCCTGCATCTTCTCTATGGAGTGTTCTGTCATCCTCCTAATGTCATTCTCCAAGTCTGTAATCACCTATGCTTCAACTAGACTATAATCTTTTCTTAATACAAAACAACACATCACAAAAATGAAAATAAGCAAAATAGGAATATTTACATATACACATCTGAATTTAAAAATTTTTATTCTATAAGAAATTATAGATTATTAATATTTTAAATGTACAATTACAAATTTTTTAAAAGATTTATTTTATGTATATGAGCACACTGTAGCTGTCCTCAGAAATACCAGAAAGAGGGCATCGCACCTCATTACAGATGGTTGTGAGCGACCATGTGGTTGCTGAGAATGGAACTCAGGATCTCTGGAAGAGCAGTCAGTGCTCTTAACCACTGAGCTATCTCTACAGCCCCAATTATGCATTTTTTATTTAAAATGTTTTAAACAAATATATTTTCCTCACAATTATCTCCTCCCAAATATTCACAACCTCTCTACCTATCCAACTTCATTCTCTCTCTCTCTCCCTCCCTCTCTCTCTCTCTCTCTCTTTCATTACCGCCCTCCCTAAATCAAATAAAACAACTATGCCCCCAATCAAGGAACTTTTTACAAGTGATAATTACCACAAAAGGGCAAAATCAGTTTTCTTCACAGGAGAAACATTGGTCTCCAAAGGGTGACATTGGTTATATCATCAGTGCAACAGTACACATACCCAGAAGAAGTTGGCCAATTAAATAAATTCCAGGATGTGTGCTCTTTGTATTTTTTTATTAAATGAACATTTTAAAGATTTAAATATATTTCATGTTCTATTTAATCATGTTTACCTTTGGTATGCTAAGTTATTTACAACTATCTGCTATTATAAATGCACTGTGACAATGATGTCCTTGGAAACAAACCATTGTAGCACATCTGATTACGTCTCTGAAGGTAATTCACCAAAATGTTTATAAATGATACAGTGTCTTTGTATATGTTTTATCTTTTGTGATAATACAAATACATCACTTCCACCTCCCCTTGTCTCCTTTCAAACCCTCATATATACACTACTTTCTCATTTTCAAACCTTGGCTTCTTTATTCATTAGCCATTGTTATGTACATAAATGTATGTGAATATGCATACATATTTCTAACATAGTAAACATAGATGTTTGCTGCTAAGTCTGTACAATGTGACTTGCATGCATATGTTTTCAAAGCTGAGCACTTGGTATAAGGTAACTAATTGGTATGCTCTTCCCTGGGGAATGTTATGTTTTTAATTTTTGTCTTGCACTCTAGAAAATTTATTATATTTTGTTTCAGATCCTTCATGCCCTTTTGTGGAGAGCGGTAGAGCTGGAGATGCATTCGCCTTGACAAGATGGCACCTATATCCGCTGTCGACTCCTGATAAACAACTGTTTGCACATGTGCCTAGAGTGAAAAGGCACCAAGTCACAGCCCATCCGGGGGCGTCACATGGGGTGATGAGCAAACAGCCAATCATGGGCAGACACGCCGCGCTGTGGTGTATATAAGCAGTGCCGATTAGTGGCTTGGTGTCTTCCTCTTCATGATGCAATAAATGCTTGCTGTAGAAGGATCCTAGTGTCTGCGTGTCTTCTTGCTGGCGAGACGACTGCGCAGGTTACACCCTTTCTTTTAGATAAAGTTAGAAATCTCTTTCTGTGACAAGTGTGACCATGTGGGCTTTCTCTTCTCTACTGTCTTTTCCATAGTTTTCATTTAGTTCTTTTTCTTGCTTCTGGAATCTTCTCTACTCCATATAACTTCTGAAGTCCTAGCTCTTGCGCTAGGTCTTGTGTTCCTCTCCATAATTCTTTTTTCCTATCTATTATCTGCCTCGGGACCACCATGTGTCTGGTCATTTCTTTGCTGTATTTATTATGAAATCTCCACTTTCAAAGTTTCTTCACAATTTTATTACTTTGTTTCTGTACTCAAGTAGTTCCACACAGCTAGGAATCTCTCAAGAATCTCTTTACTGTGCTCCAGTTGTCTATACTGGTGCCTCCTGAATTGAAAGTCCTTAATGTGTGTTGGGTACTGATGGCCTGGGTCCTGATGCTGCCGATGCCTGGGGCTGTGCAGCACATTAGTTAAAAGGAGGCAATGCATAATCGTGAGATATTTTATCATAGGGAAGAAAAGAGAAGCTGGCCATGACCATGTAGACAGAAAGAAAGGAGAGGAAGGAGAAAAGAGAAGGAGAGAGAGAGGGTAAGAGAGGAAGAAAGCAAGAGAGGAAGAGAGCAAGAGAAAGCAGGAAAAAGAGGAGAGCAAGAAAGAGAGGAGGGTGTGAGAGAGGAGGAGCAAACCACCCTTTATGTTGTGAGGTGGGGCTATCTCTCTGTGGGGCAGGGCATTCCTGGCTGTGGTCAGTTCACTGGGAGTAGGATCCAGCTAGAATTCTGGGAGCTTGTGGCATTGTCTACCTGACAGAACAGACATTTCCTGTTTGTAGGGGGTGCTGTGAGAGGTTGTGACTGAAACATGAGCCAGGGTCCCAGGAGTCATGGCTGAACTCCTTCCATTCCTTGCAGGCAGTGACCACTAGGTCACTGGGGTTCCAGACTTATACTTGACTGGGCCCAGGTTATATGAACAGACCACTGCCATACAGGTAACTGGGCATAATTTATGACCCTGAAGGTTGCTAGAGACATGTCTGTTCTGTAGCATTCCATTAACAATGTGCACCTCCTTTTATATCTGCTATATTTATCAGAATATCTCTCTGTTTTCTAGTCCTTTTAATTTTTCCTTTCGTATTTTACAAATTTTGGTAAATAACCACCTTTCTTGTTTATGCCTCTGGACACCCCCTATCCAATCCCCCCTTCTCCTGCTTCTATGAGGGTGCTCACCGACCCACCTATGCACTCCTACCTCCCAGCCTTGTCAAATCCCTACACTGGGGCATGGAGACTTCAGAGGACCAAAGGTCTCTAATGACATTGATGCCTTACAAGGCCATCCTCTGCTACATATGTGGCTAAAGCCATGGGTACTTCCATGTGTACTCTTTGGTTGGTGGTTTAATCCCTAGGAGCACTGGGGGCAGGGGTCTGGTTGGTTGATACTGTTGTTCTTCCTATAAGGTTGCAAACCCCTTCAGCTCCTTCAGTCCTTTATCTAATTCCTCCATTGGGGATCCTGTGCTCAGTCCAATGATTGGCTGAGAGCATCCACCTCTGTATTTTTCAGGCTCTGGCAGAGCCTCTCTGGAGACAGCTAGATCAGGCTTCTGTCAGCACACACTTCTTGGCATCAGCAAGAGTGTCTGGGTTTGATGTCTCTATATGGAATGGATCCCCAGGTAGGGCAGTCTCCGGATGGCCTTTCCTTGAGTCTCTGTTCCACACTTTGTCTCCCTATTTCCTCCTGTGAGTATTTTCTTGTCCCTTCTAAGAAGGATTGAAGCATCCACACTTTGGTCTTCCTTCTTTTTGAACTTGATGTGGACTGTACATTGTATCTTGGGTATTCTGAGCTTTTGGGCTAATATCCACTTATCAGTGAGTTCTTTTGTGATTGGGTTACCTAACTCAGGATCATATTTTCTAGTTCCATCCATTTGCCTACAAATTTCATGAAGTCATTGTTTTTAATGGCTGAGTAGTATTTTATTGTGTAAATGTACCACACTTTCTGTATCCATTTCTCTGCTGAAGACCATCTGAGTTCTTTCCAGCTGCTGGTTATTATATATCATGCTGCTAAGAACATAGTGGAGAGTGTGTTCATATTACACATTGGAGCATCTTTTGGGTATATTCCCAGGAGTGGTATTTCTTGAGTTCTTTGTATATATTGGATATTAGCCTTCTATAAAATGTAGGGGTGGTAAAGACCTTTTGCAATATGTTGGTTGACATTTTACCCTATTGAGTGTCCTTTGCCTTACAGAAGCTTTGCAGTTTATGAGGTCCCATTTGTCAATTCCTGATCTTAGAGCATAAGCTATTGGTGTTCTGTTCAGGGAAACTTCCCCTGTGCCCATGTGCTCAAGGTCCTTTACAGTTTTTTTAATGATCAAAAAAGCCCCCGTTTTCTTTTTCACGCTCCATTAAATAGAATCATTTAAAAATTTTATCAAAATGTGGATTTATAAAGCTGAGTTATTTGAGTAATTTCTGAATGCAATGTAAGCATTTTTTCTGAAATGTATTTTGCTGCTATATTTCTGATTTTACAGTGTGTTTATATTTATTGATTGCTCTATTTACTTTTTGTGACTCTAATTTGAAGGCACTTTTCATTTGTAACAGCATTTGAGTATATTTTTGTTTGCAGATCCTGAAACTCAATTTGATACAGTCATTTCTTATATTTGGTGCACAAAACATGCTTTTCTTTCATTCTTGCTATGAACATCATAGTTTCTATTTAGAATATGTGCTAGTACGACAGTTGAAGCAAGGTCTCCATTGGTGCAAACCAATGAGAATATTGACCCACCAGTAGAATTTCTCCTAATTTAAGCACTGATTTACTTTAAAGGTCTATATTCGGTCTTATATTTTACTCTGGGACTTGAGTACTTGAAAGGTTTACTATGTATTTTAATTTTTGCATATCTATCCAACATTTGTCAAAATGCTTAAGATACAGCAACATTTACCATTTTAACCTAACTAATCCTTCAAATTTGTTAAAGTACTTGAACTTCATGAAGTCTCATTAATATGTCATTTCTTTTCAAATCTTTACTAAGGTCCACACATATTTTCCCTGATATGTTTATACAATTAAGGTTTTCCTTTACAATTTTTCTATATTCATGAAAACTAATAATGTCAATAATTTATATCTTTTAACTTGAAAGGGTCATGATAATAATTTCTTATCAGACATGTAGAATTACATAGGAGGTTAAAGACATTTGCTGTTCCATCACAGATATAAAATACTAATTGATTTTTTCTTGTTCAGAAAAAGGAGAGTTATATCTTAGTTATAATGAATGAATGAGGAATAAAATATTTACCAATAGAAAAGATGGTTTTTTGCATTTTGTCTTCTTAGGACAAGTATATTAGTGAGAAACTCTTGACTTAAGTTGTAATTCATAAGGCATTGATCTAAGACATTTTAATGCCTTTAATGATCCAGTCAATATTGATTTCTAAAATCTAAGAAAATGGTGAGTACTATCCGACCTTAGGAAGTTTATTTTCCAAAATATTTTTTCTCTAATAACACAGATAATTTTTTATAGTTGGATTACTTTGAAAGTATCTGAGAAATACTTTAAGCCACTTCATCCTTTTGTCTCTTAGGAGATTTCTTAGATTTGGTAAATACCTTAAAGAGAAAACCCTGACGGAGGATTTCAATAAAAAACTTTAACACTTTATTGGAGGGAATAATTCCTTGTAACTTATAGACAAGCCTCTAATGTTACTCAGTTACTAAATTTTGATTCTTCGTATTGAAAGACCTAAGCAATTTACATGTATTGGAATTCATAGATATACTAGAATAATGCAAAGACAAAAGTTGTGTGCCTTGCCTGCATACACTTGGAAATAGCAGCATGCCTCAGAGAGAGCTGGGAATCTCTGTTCTTTACTCCTGGTTAACAGAAGGCAAAAACTGACAAGTCCTGTACAGCACCTGGCTAATAGCAGGCCAATAAGGTTCACCATACATGCTATCAAAAATAATGTGTATATGCTAGGTATATAGATTGAAATACATTTATATACAATACTCTCCAATGTACTATGATATATACATATATATATATATATATACATATATATAT